>NC_079892.1:2241093-2541093 GCF_024868665.1 Triplophysa rosa | reverse complement strand
GAAAGAATTTGATCAGATTTTTAGGAGATAAATCAGATTTTTAGGAGAAATACATGTATCGACACAAATAAGGTATTTGTCTTAAGACAAAGCAGAGTTTTTCCTTTGCAAAAAAAAAGAGATTTTCTGACTTAACTAAAGATGCCTTTACTTGAGAAGAACAATGACTTAAAGTCTTGTTTATTAAAAAATCTGCCAATTGATAATCAAATTAATCAAAATTGAAAGGAAAAAACAGGCTTATTTTTCTTACTCCATAGGCGGATGTTTTTCAGGTATAAAATCATCCTTATGACACATTTTTCATTTCGCTTCTCATTAAAATGCATCTTGATTTAAGAAGTCTAAAAATGTTGAACAGGAGGACAAGACAAAAAAACTGAGTCAGAAATTGATTCTCCGTTATATCTCATTGTTGTCTGAAGGAAATACCTGCAAAGCGATTTAAACGTGTCAACTATAAGCTAATAGTCCATTTTAGGTGTAAAAGATGTTTATAAAACATTATTTAGTTTAGTTCAAGTTTATGTTTTATTAGCACAGCGACAGAGAGAGAGAGAGAAAGAGAGAGAGAGAGAGAGAGAGAGAGGGTCATCTCTTTCAGGTTAAGTGACCAGAGCTAATCATTACCTCTACATGAACGTGTTGTTATCAGCTGCTGTGAGGGGATCAGATACCAGCGTTATATTTTCACACCCCTCCGTTTATCTCTCTATCTCAACATCAGGAAGTCTTCATCGACTCTTTGCCTCTCTTCCTGTTGGACGGAGAGAGTATAAACAGCGGTGTGGTGCTTTTGGTCCACGGGCGTCTTTGTGAAAGTCGAGCTGCGCACATGCGTTATTCATGCCTGACATTTACTCCAAACGCCTCACAGCATGTCGACAGCTCGCAACGAGAGACCGCAGAACGCCGCGCGGGTCGAACCCCGGCCTCCCGCGCCCGAGGGGCATTCTGGGTCAGTAATGATGGTTCGGTAAATTTAAGACCAACAGTTAAACTCACAGCTGACGTTTAACTGAAAACAACTGAATTGGTTTCTCAGTCTGCAAACTGACATTCAATGAGAGCTCTTTCTTTCTCACTGGTCTCTCCAGACCCCAGTTATGTGTCTCTTCAAAGGTTTCAAACGATATCTCAAGTATGTCTCAGACTTTGCCAACAAGTCAAAGCTCTCAATATGAACTCAAACATTTCTCATCAAACTCTTTTAAAAACAACTTATCCGAACTAAACTGGATGCCTTCATGTACTGTACATTAACAGTCATTTTCTCACTTCAATTTATCAATGAATGTTTTTATTTCTACTATGTATTTCTATGAGAACAGAGACAGTGTTCACACTCACCGGGCGAAAGTTTCGCATTTACAAGATTAACAGACACTGACATTTTCTCCAGTAAAAACCTCTGACCTCTGAACACAAACAAATTCACACTCCAATAGACATGACGTCAGGTAAACCGCCGTCCTGATGTGACTGCTGTGGGTCTGAGTAACACAATCGCTCTCAACCGTCTGTCCCTCACCGCATCTCACCTATACGCTCACATGATCTGTGTCTAAATGCAACACTTATTCTCTCTTTAATGTGTAACAAAAATGTTTTTCAATTGTAACGTTCACACAAATGTACAAATATGGCCTTTAGAATAAACATATTCTGTATTTCTATAGGACTTGTAAAAGCCCATCCCACTCAAAACCAACTTTGCTATCTAAATAGAGTTACAAATAAACCCTTTGTTTCCATTGAGGACAAACCTGTCTCACAACCCCTTCACATGTACAAGCATCACCTGTCGTGATGTTGCCATGCCAACCTGCTATGATATCCCATCCCGAAACAGGAACGCCACCTGTTACACAAGCAACAAACACTACCTCAGAAAAGTACATAGACTTTCTCACAACTGTATGAAAATGTATAGCTACTATTTGCAATTTTATTGTAAACAATTTTTGCAGACCTAAATTTTGGCTTTACAAGGCATTTAAACTTACTGTATAATTATTATTACTATTATTATAAGCATTATAAAAATGTTATATTATATATATATATTACTAACGACAATAATAATAATAAACAATATAATTGTTGTTTAAATATATTAAATATAAATACAATTAAAAATATAAAGTATAAATATAACAATAATAAAGTGAAATTGCTTTATAGCTTATTTTGATTAGTTAAAGTCAAATGAAAACATGTAAAAATGTAACATAATAAAATGATAAAACTTGTACATTTTTATCTCAAAAACAATGCAATTTGATTGTGATTACAAATAAAACCATTTGCCCCCATCACAAACCCCAGACCACCAAAGCTTCCATACAGAGATGAAACCACCAGAAGACAAGAGAAAACAGAAAAAATGTGTCAAACATTAGATTATTGTATTACATTACTGTTTCGAGGTGTCGAGCAGCCGTAACGCATGTGAAGAGACCATCGTTCCGAGCATCTGAATGTACAGTATCGCTGTCCCTCTCTATTATCTGAAGATGTGTGATAAGGGTGTGGGATTTGAGGCATTTGCATGGCCCGTCTGTAAGCATGAACGGTGTAATAGACTGGAGAGGTTTTTTGCATGCGCTGGGCTGATGGGGAACAGAGGGCAGGAAACAAAAACCCAAACCACAAGAATAGATTTAAAGGTGCGGCATGGTGCATGTGTGCAAACCTCCAGGGGTCACTGAATGAGTGTGTGTTTGTGTTCCCCTGGCAGGGAAGTGTATGTCCCCATGGGTCAATGAGTGCAGTACGCACAAAAACATAAAAATATGTTGTGTCTGTGATGCGAGGCTCAGGTGCACCTGATACACACACATATAAACACACGGGTGAACCACAAGTAACATTTCCAGGTCACAATTCATTGTGAAATCAAACAAATTATTGACATTGGTTTCATGACCCACAAACACAAAATATGTCACTGTCGTTAAGGACTCCTTGGCAACCACCTAGCGATGACTTAGCAACCACCCAGAATGCCTAAGAACAGACTCGATAAGCAAAAAAGGTGAACATGTTAGAAACATCATGGTGGCAAGTTTTGAATAACCTAGCAACAAACATTTTCTTCAGAAAGTGTAAAATCAAGTATACCGTATTTCAAAAAGTAAATCGAAAAGACAGAATGCGGTTGCAAACAGACCGAAGACGGAGACCGGAGCGCGTTCCCCCAGGACTCCTGGACTTTAGTACCCAAAATTTGTATATCATAATCATTCATACATACATTTATTATTTGCCGCATTGCTATTTTTTTCTTTTTGTCTCTCGCTGTCTCAAACAGCCAAAAAGATACACAAATAACGTTGTGCAAAACAAAAATAGTGCAAAACACCACACTGAAGTTATTAAAAGTAAAATAACATGAGAAAAAAGATAACTGGGATAATAATAAAAAAATGATTAGAGCTAATATTAGCTATTTATATGACGTAAGCTATTATTATCTGTGCCAAAGTGATGAAAGGTTGTAACACAACAAGTCATTGACCAAAGGTTAAGTGTGTCACATTCTGGTAACTGACGAAAGTATTTCGAGGACCGAACTCTTGACTCTCTTCTGCATCTAATGTTGTTCTACATTCACTGCGTTTCACTCTTGCTTTGTATCTCAAAGCTTCTTTTATGTACAGGTCAGACCAGACCAGAGCACACGCCCCCTTTTCCAGACACACCCGGCCCGGGCACAGAGGTGGACTGTGTGTAGTTAGGCCCAGACACACACCCCTCGAGACACACACAGTACATACACACGGTCGCCATGACTACAGCCACACCATAAACATCCAACTTTGGGTCCAGCTTAAAATTCAGCATTCGTATTTCCAGTCGCTCATGTCACACATTTCAGTAGTTCACATTCAACAACAAGCCGTGTCAAAAATCACAGTGTGTCATGGCTCAATGCTTTTATAAAAGTTCCTTTTGTGTTTCAAACCGCAGAAGTTTTCCGTCTCTCCCTTCCTCTGTCATAATCTCACGTCTGTGAGGTCTGTCAGAAATATGCTGGCACTCTCATTTGATTGGCAAATATCTGATTGTAATGGTTGAGCTGAATCACAGTGTTAATAGATCAGCCTCTTTATGTGTGTGTGTGTGTGCGTGCGTGTGTGCGTGAGTGTGTGCATGCGTGCGTGTGTGTGTGTATGTGTGCGTGTGATACAGATGCAAATGTTCTCTGAGAGTGAGGTTACATATCATACCGTGACATGTTGACTGGTATTTCAAAGGCAGAGGGCAAACAAAGCAAGAAACAGGATGTGATGTCATAGAGGGGGAAGGACGCATGGATACATGACCACATGATTGAGCACATACACACACACACACACACACCTTGACATCATACACACTCACATAAACACACACACATCGTGTATCTCATGAAACACAAACAGAAACGATGCGAATTCCAGCATTCGGTTTGGATTTCATAAATTCGGCTGCATCTCAATGGCAACGTTCGAAACTATCACGAGATTCACGTTTGCGTGTGAGTGAGTCTCGTGAGACTTTTTACAGAACAAGGGTTACCATCCAGACACGATGTGAAATGGCTTTCACCTCTCATTTAAAGCGCAAGGCTCACTTACCGAACAGGGTCTTGGCGCTGATCTTGCTGTCCGATCTGGCCACCCCACTGCAAAGAAAAGGAGACGAGGATGAGGAGGGGGGACGATGTCTGCTCTTCATCTCTTTAAATTAAAACTACTACGCAACAGACACTCTGCTGGTCTGAACCCTGAAACCCTGATCGTACAAGAACTATCCACAGGCATACGAGAGTGAAATAAGTGAGAGTGAGAGAGAGAGAGAGAGAGAGAGAGAGAGAGAGAGGTTGTTTCCAACAGGACAGGAAAAGTAAACATTCTTGAACAGTACTGGTCTGTTAACTATGAGTCTAATACACACACAATTCCACAAAAATCACCAGCTACACGATGTTTAGCTTAGTGTGCGTGTGTGTGTGGGGGGGTAGAGTAAACCCTGCGGTATGGGGACAAAATGTCCCCACAAAGATGGCAATATCCAAAATCCTTGTCCTTGTGAGGACATTTTTGTGTCCCCATGAGGAAACAAGCTTATAAATCATACAGAATTAACTTTTTTGAAAATCTAAAAGAGCAGACAGTTGTGTGTGATTGTTAGGGGTAGGGGTAGGGAATATGATATACAGTTTGTACAGTATAAAAACCATTGCGTCTATGGAATGTCCCCATAAAACATGGAAACCCAACATGTGTGTGCGTGTGTGTGCGTGTGTGCGTGCGTGCGTGCGTGCGTGCGTGTGTGTGTGTGCTGTGCGTGCTGTGCGTGCGTGTGCGAACAAAATAATTTTACGTAATAATTATTTTGTACGTTAGAAAGGGTGCTTTTATTTCTACAGGTACACGTAATGGGAGAAACACGCATAATACTGAACTGCAAAAATACAAATGTAATGTTTGGCCAACAAATTATAGGGGCGATAATCGGTTGTACATCATGCTCTTCTGTTATTTTAGAGGTAACAAACCTTAGAACCACAATTTTGATTCTTGAAGGAGTAGTTTACTTTAAAATAAGCCCCCATTGACTTCCCATAGTAGGAATAACAATTACTATGGAAAGTCAATGGAGTCTAATTTTGAAGTGAACTACTCCTTTAATTCTTAAACAGCTGCGAAAACAAGAACAAATAGTAATACAAACATTTGTTAAACTAAACTAATAAACACTTTAAATTAAAATTTAAATGAAACATTAAATGTTTTAAAGTAACGAAATTAGGACTGAATCATCGCATGCTTTTAATTAAGTCATTAAGCAGACGCTTTTATCCAAAGCGACTTACAAATGAGGCAAACAATAGAAGCAATTGGAACAGCACAAGGACAACAAAATACATAAGTGCAGTAAAAACTGGTCTCAAGGTTATTTTTTGTGTTATTGGTAAATATAAATAAATACATCTAAACATTTCCTAAATATATATACTTGTATGTGTATGTTATTGTGTTTACAAATACAAAATTCATATGCATTCTATAGTTTATAGACATATATTATGTAAACACAAACTTTTATTCTGGATGCGATTAATCATTTGACAGCCCTAAACAAAATATTTTAAATCTAATGTCGAAGGATCTGGTTTATTATTCTCTTAATCCTGATTTAAGATTTAAGGTTTTAATTTGTATGTTTAGTCAAAAAGAATCGCTCAGTTACACATGAACCTGCTCTCTGATCGCTATGCAAAACAATCAAATACAGTTTTTGTGTCGCTAGAAGCATCTTTAGTATTTTTCACGCCAAATACTCACTTGCTTGGTTTTGTTGGGGCTCCCAAATCACTCATGTTCTATGACATCCACCTGTGATAAAAAGAGAAAGAGAAATACCATTACTACCACAACAGAATTTGGACATATTCCACAGCAATTACATTAAATGTGTATTTTGTTCGTTAACACACTTCAACTAACACGACCTGTTTTGACATCACATACTGTAAACCCTGAACACATTCTGCACTGAAAATCCAGGATCTTGACTCCGAAGCAGTGTCATCATCACTGACCTGTTACCTTGCCACAATTTGCCATCTAAAGTTGTGTAAATCTCTCACTAAACACCCCGCTTTTTCCCCACCCTCTGCGCTTCTCTCTTTCAATCACCTGTCCATTGTTCGTTCTCTCTCATTCTCGAGGCTGCGTGAATAATTTATCTCTGCGTGTGACTCTCGAGGCATATGACCCTCTGAAATACCACAAATCCATCGATGTCTGTAATAACCGATTATCAGTCACAACTGTTGTGCGTTTGAAGCCCATAAAAAGCACATATGGATCAAATGTATAGGCTTAAATGCTTAGTAAGTCACTTTCGATAAAAGCGTCTGCTAAATGCATAAATGTAAATATAAAATATACAGACAAATCTGCACCATGAAGTCTGAGGTGTCTGGGGAAATCGCAACAATGGTGATTAAATGAGATTCATCTGTAATAATCTTTTGATATTGTGTTTTTTATGTTAATCTTTTTACCTTTTTTTTGTTTTAAACCTGTCAGGGATAGTAACTGGCTGTGTTGCAACACAACACAAACTTAAAACAACCATACCATCATCATTCGTTGGCATGGAAAGTTAACACATAGTTAATATAGTTGGCGTTATATTTATCATTCCTGTTGTGAACAGGCTTCATGTTCTGGTTGTAAACGCTCTCCTGTCTGCTGTCCCGTGAAGATGCTTTCACAGACAACAGCCGGCTGGCAGCCCAGCCTGAAACAAGACCTCCAGATCCTCTGGACATTTTTCAAAGGTGCAATTAATTACAGACACGAATAAACAGCCTGACACCCGGCGCTCAACTCAAAACAGAAGCTATCTCTGAAGCATCTGCCAATGTTGGTTGAGGCTACAACTGTAAAACAAACGTGCTAATAAAACAATATGCATGTAAAAATCTGGAGTAAAATAAAACTTCATTTGCATGTTAGTGATATTCTAGCTGTTGTTTAACACTAATATAATGGCTGCCTGGAAAACATAACATACAGTTCAAACAACATTCAACTCAGAATATCTTAAACTAGAATAGAATAACATTTAAATCTACGCATTTGGCAGACGCTTCTTTCCAAAGTGACTTAAACTGCATTATACTTGTGTCACATTATGTGCAATCCCTGGGATCGAACCCATAACCTTGGTGTTGCTAGCACCATGCTTTAACCAATGAGCTACAAGAAAGCTGAAGAGAAGAGAACAGAACAGAATAGAATACCAATATCAATCAATGATGACTGCATTTTTTTTGGGGGGGTGAACTGTAGTCAAAGGTTCTAGTTCTATATTTCAACTAGCCGCAAAAGGAAGGTAGTTAATAACTTTAAAGTCTTTCTAAACCAAACACAAAAGTCAATAAGTTCAACTTCCAACTTTCATGTGACAGATTTACAGATAATGAGAAAAACAGTAGGGTGTGACTAAAAGACTTTTAAATATAAGGTGGGACTTTATAAAGATTTGTTTTTTAATCTCTACGTATGTTCACATCAGGAATTAAGTGGATGGAGAAACATGTGCTCTATATTAAAGACAGAATCATGTCAAAATCAAAGTTAAGAGGTGGAAAAAGCTATTACAATTCGAGGAAAGATTAGAAAAGTAAACACTTTTTTTCTTTGGACTATTATATTCCGGGCTGACTGCTGATTCATACAAAGCAAACAAACTGAGCTCTACATATAGAAACATAAACACCAACATCTATGTGCATGTTAAACAAACTTTATAACTTTAGTGTTTACTACTTTCTGTTTTATCCCACTGCCCAACCTGCCTAAATACCTGCTGTCAAACACATACGCCCGGCTATGAAATATGAAAATAAACACATGAGCTCAGTACAAGCATAAAATATTAAAGTTACTTTCACACTGAGCTGGTCAAAAAAGAACTCTGTACCCATTAAATCCACATACTTTTAAAATCCTTGATGAAGGTGTGTCAACGCTACCACCGGAGCCAGGCTGTTTAACCTGAATGTCTGATTTAGATGAGGAACTAATTTGACTATCGTTTACTCCTTGACGCGCTGGGAATGTGCTATCTTCTGAATGGCGTTACAGTATCATACTATTTTTGTAGAATGCAGTGTGAACAATATGTAAATGTTTTAGAAGTGTGAAACGCTCAGATGACCTACTACATTTTCTAGATTTGAATAAACTGACAAAACAAAGACATTAAACACAAAATTACATTTAAAATGTAAATATCCTAAAACAATCCTGTGGATTTTAAGCTAGTTTTACATAGTAAGGGGATAGTTCACCCATAAATGAAAATTCTTTCATCATTTGCATACTCTGTTGTTTTAAACTTGTATGACTTCTTTCTTCTGCAGAACACAAAAGAAGATATTTTGAAGAATGCTAATAACCAAACATCATTGGACCCCATTGACCTGACATTTCTCAAAATATCTTCTTTTGTGCTTTATTGTAGCACCTCTCTGACACATACCTGCACATCTAGAACTCACAATCTCTGGTGTATCTCTTATCTGTGTGTTTTATTCATTGGTCTTAATTTGGTGGATATCTGGTGTCAATGACATCCGAGGTTTTTGCACCGCTCCGAGAAAACAAAACTTACGCTATAAGCCTAAATATTTAAAAAGTGAAATGAAACTTTTGCCCAGTTCTTCAAAAATGCAGAAGATCTGTCGCTTGTTAAAATTGAACATTTACTTGCAAAGCGATAAAATAAACATTCCAGCAGCAGTTAAAAGTTTCTGTAAAACTCGTCACATTCTCATACTCGCTTTACAACGTTATACAGCAGCTCGTGCAAAAAAAAACTTCATCTCAGATGTTTCTCCTAAAACATGTTTGGAAGAGACAAACACAAAGGAGACAACTGCCGACATATTGCATGACTATAAATGTGATAAAATAGTGATATGTACAGTACATAACGTCTTTGCGAGAACTGGAGGAGAATTAAGTCTCTATCTGGTCTCTTTACAAACTCAAAAGCACAATGATGTCTGAGAACATTAAGATGTTAAGATCTGAAATTAGTCTTATGTTAAGTGGATACATTCCAACATCCATATAAATCATTGACACTAAACACTTACTTCCCAAAACACGTTCTCTTTTGGTCGATATTATGAGATAAATGCAGATAGACTTCAATCCCCATCATTCAAAAGATCTCACTGACCTTCAAACAAAACACATGTAAACAAATGTAAACTTTCTGATTTAATCTTCAATCATCTAAGCAGAGCAAATGAAGAAACACTGTTTCAAGACTGTCGGACAAGAACGAAGGTAAATTAGACGAATGGCAAACCCTGTATATAAGTTAGTTTTTCAAACTTCAAAACTCTTATTAAGATCACAAAACACACGAAAAGCTGAAATCTATCTGAGATCTGGGCTAAATGGCAAAGGTTGACAATTGTTCAGAAAAACCGTAACCTGAATGTTTGAGGAAAATCAACACGGCACTGTTTTCCAAACACTGTAATACAGGCCAGGCACTGATTAATAATTGTATTTGTGTGAAACGATCTGTACAGATTTTCTCTGTACACTCTTTTGTCCATTATCTGTCCATTCAGAAACAGACAAAACGCGCTCGCTCGCAACAACACAAAGGCACTACATTAGATCACTTAAGCTGGACAATAAACAACCCGACCAATCAGCAGTCAGTAAATCACTCACCGGACCATTTAAAGTCATACAGATGCTATGGGTCGATAAAGTTATTATGCAATTACCTAAAAGCTTTTACATCAATGAAATTCGGAACCTTACAGAAAATATACAACACAGCATGACATAACATAGACAAAAACTTGGAGCGTAGATTTGATACATGCAGCTGTTATTTAAAATGACAAAACGTGTATATATATAATTCTATAGCTAGAATAACTATATAGTTGCAAAATTCTGATCTCTGAAAGTGATTGACATTAAAGGGAAAACAAAGCAATTCATGAACATCGCTCACTGATTTAAACACGCAACAGAGTGAGTCGCATCCTTTTCAAAAACACTAGGTAGTGTACAGTAAACAGTATGTTAGTATTCAATTCCAAACAAGCTACGGTATTTACTCATAAACACAACCCTTCCTCATACTAAATTCATGTACCCCTAAACAAACAAACAAACACAGCAAAACAATCGCTTTTTGCAATTTTTTAATGCAGAAATAATGGCAACTTTTCATTACAAAGTGACAAACATAAATAAGTTCCTTTGTTATATAAAAGAGAAATAATGCAACAATGTAACGCATGCAGTGTAACACGACTTCATAGACATTTCCCACAGGTCGTGTTTTGTCAAGGTGAATTCCTTTAGTGACTTAAGCGCTGGAACGTTCACTCTCTTTAAATGAGATTTCCACAAACAACGAGCTCATTGACTCACCAATGCGGTATTTGACACACCTGAGCGGATGAATGGACTGGTATTTTGAGAGCGGTCCAAAAGAACATTTCCCTCACAACGCCTCTTTTTAAATCTTAAACACACACCTCCACGCTCGAAATCAGTTTTTAAGGAAGCTGGTGGCTGCACACGCCTCACCTTTTTCCTTTGGATTGACATGCAGGTTCGTTTTTCCATTTGGATGCATAAGTTTCACTGCGTGACCACAGTTTGTATATGTGTTTGTTCAATGAATTAATCATTTCTGTCCATCATCACGGTTATTAAAAATGTCGGACGTGACCATACAGGTTTAGCAGGAAAGTTCAGCTTCATATTTTTCAGTTGTTTACAACATTAATATTTCCGTCCGAACCGTGTCCATCCGGCAACGTGATCTAACGCTGATTCATCACTGTCAGAGTACGGATACCTTTTTCTTCTATGGTACATCAGCAAAGCCTGCCAGGGGACAATGTTATTGCTCACAGTCGCTCTTTCATGGTTTAGGAAATATAATAGAGCTGTCAGGTTCTTTTAAGTCTCTTAAAAATGTTATTCTTAAAATCTTTAGATAGTAGCTATGGCAAATATCAGCACAGTTTGTGACATCTCTTCTGAAAAACCAGAGGAGACGCATCGGAGATGACTTGGGCCTCAGGAGTAAAGTGTGAGTTTACATTTGAACCCAAACAATATCTTCTTTATCTTTAAGAAAAATGTAGATATTACACAATTTATCAATCAACATCATTTCCAAGCTGTACAGACCAAAACTATTCAAAGAATCTGAAAAGAGTGGCATCATTAGAGCAGGTGAGTGTGTGTGCACCTGGAGACGTGTCAACCATGAGCAAAGTCTAGAGTCCTTCAAAATCTGCTTTGCACCATCAATATTTATGAAATCAACAGTTTGCCCGCAAGCATTTTTATATTAAAGACAGAAAGTATCAAGGAAATACAATCGCATCCAAAAGGTTTGCCGAGATTCTCTCTGTGGTGTCATGGTTGACTGGCTGGAAGCCACGCCGACGTTTTCCATCACCATAAACAAACGTCAGCACGTCCGGTGTAGCCAGCAGGAAGTTGTGGGGATTCGAAAACGAGCAAAAGTCTATTGACAGAATACACAAGCCAGAATGAAAGCCACATAAGCAACGTTACAAGGAACGAGAAACGAATGAGCCAATGTTCATCAAGAACATAAATCTGAGAGAATGCAAAATTATGCAAAATGCAGAATTACAACATCTTGAATTTGAATTTCGGAAAATGAAAAATCTTCCAAATAAGAAATGCACGCATGACATCCTCGGGAACACAGAGATCTCTCACCTCATCTACACCACAGAAATCATATATCTTAATGAACACCTTGGTTTCTAAGCGATTGTGCGACAACAAACCGCACATTCAACACACCAAAAGCCACTGCGTCTCTTTACAAGCAACATGAGCGTGTCATTTCATTTGCTTTCACTTAGGTGAGCAATTAGTCTCAGATGGGACCGACTCCAGGTTTGGCTTCTCAACCGTGCGTTGTGCATTTCAAGAGCCACTGCTTCGGTGCATCTATTAATCTGGGCGGCTATAATGATGCGGCAAGAATGACTGACACCAATCATCTGCTCACGAACACCTCAACCAATCAGATTCGGCCCTGTGTCAAGCCTGCGCTATACCGCAGAGCCAAATATCCTGATTTGAATCTGGTCTACCCTCTTGTAAACTCCCGGTTAACTCTGCACTGACCGTACGAGTTTTAAAAGCTATAAACGACAAAGTCAACCCCACCATGACCATTAAGCTCACCTTTATTGACTTCAGTGAATGATATAATGCCTTTTCAAACAGATGTTCAAACCGAGATAATGTCCACCGGACCTGTGCCCTGAAGGGGAGAATTGGCTTCATCAATGCTTTATTCACTGTCGGAAATGATGATGGTGATCTGTCAATGATGAATGTGTTTGCCTGGTATTGTCATGTGGAGACATAGAAGAACAGAGTGAAACAGAGTGGTCCTGTTATCCCGTGGGAAGCCAGGCCAGTCGAGCCCTCTCATTCGGATCATTACTGTAAATCTGAATAGCAGTGCGGATGTGCTCACCTACGACTGAACTGTAGTGATTGTCATATGACTGTCAAAGGACTTTTACAATACCCGGTTTACAGTAGCAGACCTTTAGGGAATAAGACAATACAATAACATGCAATACAAATATTTAAAGAAGGCAGATTTGATCTGTGGTCAAATATATAGACATATGATATATGCACAGGGCATGTGTGCAAAGTAAATAAAATGTTGCTAAACCAGACACACGAAGACAATTTAGCGAAAATACTTTTACTTTACAGTATTTACATTTTTTAATTAAAAATGATTATGATAATAATGTAAGACCTCACAGAATGTTTTATTGTTTCGGTAGCTCAAGTTAAAAAATGGACATCAAAGAAAAATGACACGTTTTGAAATATTGCAGCTACATTTTATACTCAAGACCTATTAAATAAAACTTTTTTTCAAGTTTTAATATTCTGTAGCTGTAGCTTTACCGTAAATACTTTAAAGCTATTCATAAAACTACTTTTAAGAGTTACTTTCTATACTAGTACTACTATAAGGATTTTTGTTGTCAACGCAAGAGGTCACTTTCAAAAAACGTTACTACCTAAACTTTTGTACTACTTTAATAAACTTTTAAACGCAGTAACTAAATGAACCAAAATGTAAATTATCACATCATAGCGTTTCACGGTGAGCTTTTAAGTGTTCGCATTGAAAAAGCTGTCAACACTTCGTCCAAATGCCGCGGCAGAACGAGAACGCGCAAAGGCAGCTGCGATGATTGAGTCTGCCTCGCGCGTCAAGAACGTTCTGGCGTTAACGCGTCGCGTTGGTGTCAGTCGCGACACTGAGGTTAAAGGAGGATATAAACACTTCTTACCCCTCAGCGGAGAGAAACTCTCTGATCTTGTTCTTCGAACTCCTCGCGTTTATGAACTCCTGAGGTAAACTCCTCTTTTAAGTCTCCATCTCTGCACAGGTGCAACCTTTCTCCAAAACCGGTGCGTTTATAGTAGTCAAGGTGAAGAGAAAACGCTTTCAAATACGTTAAAAAAGTGTTTTGTATGAGGATGAAGAGTGAAACCGTGCGACAGGTGCGCTCGAGCTAGTGACAGGTGAGCGGCGCGCGTAACTCTAACTGCAGCGCGAGACGGGGGTGGGGCCTGCGTATGAACGCATGCACTTTTAATGGGAGTCTTTCTGGAATATACACAAAACATAAGAGAAGTCATAAGGTACTTTTGTAAACTATTTTCTAGTATGTTTGTCATATCAGTCTAGGTTTCTCCTAAAATGCCTCCTAAAACTACTCATAATGCAGTATAGGCAAAAGTTGGAGGACTAATAACTAAATAACAAATGATAGAAATTCTTGAAGCTATTAAAAACCTAACAAAATTCATGGCAACACTTTACAATAAGGACCTATTTGTTAACATTAATGCAAAATGCCCTAACATGAACAAAATATGAATTCAACAATATCAAGTGATATTAACTACAGTAACAAAAAATGTAAAGGCTCTATAAATATATTGCTTATTATTAACTGACGTATGTTATTGAATGAAAACTTGTAACATATATATATTATAGGCTACTTATATTACCTAAATACGCATGTTGTTCTGGGGTTATACATAGGTACATAACGTTTGTAGGAGTATTTACCAACCAACTGACTCGTAAGCAAATTCCAGTAACTGGTCCAATTCTGTAACCCTGTGCAATCAAGGAGTCTTTTTTAAAGAATGACGTGAAAGAGGAGCAACAGGGTGGAACATCAGACAGGTTTGAATGTCACTGGATTTGGAGCATGACAAACAAACTTCTTTCTTTCTGTTAACTCTTAAATCAGGTTAAATGAGTTTTCACAATAATTATTAAGTCAATAACTACACTAAGACAATAAGTTTGAGGAGCTACACCTAAATATTACCACATCCTGACGAACCAAAGCCCAACAGAAAGACTTGTTTTCTAAACACAAACACACAAAGGATGTTTAAATCCACTGGCATGCAGACTGGTTGCTGATCTACAGTACATGCACACAAGCCAGTGGAATGTTTGACTTTGGGAACCTTGAATTTTTGGTTTATAATTAACATCAGAGGGCAAAACTGTGACACCTAAAACCTATCACTTTCCCAGGATTAACTTAACCGCTGAAAAAGAGCATATTCTGTTAAGTCTGCCCTTGAAATCCACCCAAAAGAATGCATAATAAGATTACTATAAGTAGTTATATATTCTGAAATGCTAAAACCTGGTTGTTTGAGGTCTGCTGAAACCGGGCATTTGATCTCCTGTAGAACAGAGAGAAATTTACATGTGGCAAATATACAGTTTACAAATAGGGTCAACGTCGGGTCACTAGAGTAATTTTTCAAAGGAAAAAACATCATATCATATGACAGTTGAACGATTTTAAACAATAAATCATGTACTGTGCAAGCACAGACTGGCACACTACAATTAAACCAATAACATGCCAAATAGACGCCCCCTACTGGAGAAACACTTACCTTAGTAAAACAACAACAAAGATGTAAAGAACTCACAGAGAAACAGCTATGTTTACCGTAAGCCTAAAGCAAATAAAACGTAAACTAAAATTTTCAAATTCTCTTGAGAAAACTGCATATTGCAAACAGCAATTCACATTGCTAGGATGGTGTGAGGGGTTGTTTACTGGACAAAACCAAATAACACCCATGTTTACAAGATATTCTGATACCTGTTTTATCACATGCACTGCAAAAATTATAAGTCAAAACTGAAGTAAAACATTTAGAAGAGCAACAAACTGCGCGATGGGTTTCATTCATAGTACATAGAACATTCTTTATGCATTTGTGCAGTGTGTAATTCATGAAGAGTTAATTATCAACTGACTTAAAGTTAATGAGTTTATTTACAAAAACACCCCGAACAAATACAAACGGTTCATTAGCTATGTTTACACTTACATGTAAGAAAATAAAACGTTGCATAGCAACTAATCTCTGGCACCTCCTCATGGCTTCATAGTTTGCAGCAGATGATGTGGTGCATTGTGGGATATGTAGTCTATATCCCTAACAATCTTCAACTGTAGCCAAGCAGATGTGATGAGTCAGCGTCAGGAATAACTGAGGAAAAATGCACATGATACAGTTAATACAAAAAACGCTGACACACTTAACGCAGATATTAACTCATTAACTACTTCAATATAGAAAAATAATCTACGTATTTTCAAGACATTGTTGAGATCTCTTTCAAAACTCTAGACGGCATACTGTACATATGAGATTGGTGTTTCTTTTCATTGGGATTCTGAAAAATTCTGTAAAAGTTTCAATTTGCTTTCTATTTAAACTCATTGAAGAAACAATGGGATTTTAATACAGGACAACTTGCAAAAAGAACTAAAATATCTATCTGTATGTACTCAGCAAAACAAAAAAACAGTTTGTAGACTCTGCTGTATACAGTATACGTCTAGACCTTTCTGCATCTATTGCTTGGCACATTATCAGCACCAAGCAACTGCTGAAACCCAGACTGGCCTATTAGAGAGGCTGTTTTGTCACTCCCAGGACAATAGATTCTTAAATTAGCGCAGGGACAAAGCAGGAGAGGCTGTTAATCTGTCCGATACTGAATGAGAAGCCTTTAATAATTTAAACCTAAAGACTGCCGTTCAGAAAATGAGCTGATTTTCATTCATGAGGAAAAAACGAGAAACAAAAGAGAAGGACTATATTAGTTTACAACTTTTTAAATGACAGTGGAAGAAGAAACGGAGCGCAAGTAGAGACTTTGCCCTACATTCTACATCTTGGATCTTTGCTCATAAAGAGACCTCTTCTACAGTTTCAGTAGAGATCTTAACAATGTCTCAGACTGTGACAAGATCCGCAAAAATATCTATGACCTCTTACAATTCTTATCTCACGACACCAATTTATGGTCTGAGATATTGCTTTTCAAATTAAGTTTATACCTGTATAATAGGCAACAGATTTAGGAAATTAATATTTAAAGAAAACAAAGTCTGAATCCTTTGTGCAGAATAAAGAAAGAACTTTTGCTCAGGTGTGTAAAACTACAAGCATGTGAACACTAACCTTGTGAAGCGTGCCAGAGCCCCGAACCCCACAATTCCTGTAAAGCCATACAAGCAGAGCAGAATGGCACCAATGATGACATCAGCTCGCAGCACATACGACTGCCAAATGAGGTAATAAAGCGCCAACAGCACCGTGGCCCCCGTGGCGATCAGATTCAGACCCAGGTAGCCCTCGCTCTCCTGTAGGTTTCCTCTGACCCCTGAGGCAAAGAAGCTGGCATGAGGTCAAAGTCAAAATAAATTGTCAAATTAAAACAATAATAATCCGACTCACCCCAGTAGACCCTCAGGACCTCCAGACCAGCCATGAGAAACAGCAGACACACATCTAGAGTGAGCTGCCCTTCAGGGTAACTCAACACTTCAGCTGCCACACACAGCATCAAAAACACAAAGCTAAACATTCACATTTTCTGCACACAATTATTTAAATCTATAAAACCCCAGAAGGCTGTAGTTGGTGTTTGCTAAAGTGTTATGAGTGGATTCAAATGCATTGGTATGGCATTGTCAGTGGTTGATTATTAAGCAAAGGTAAAACACACACAGCATCAAGGCATTTTGAGGACATACTCACTCTTGTAGATGATCATGGAGAGGGTGGACAGAAAGTACAACACACTGTAAACTGCTGACAGATACAGAAGAATTTGGAGCAGCACAGATGAGATCTGTTGTGAATTAAGGTTTAAAGTAAAGCAACCACAAGACATGAAACTTCACATATAAACACACAAAGGAAAACTACCGTAAACCATGTTTTGGACATGAATGTGCATATAAAAGATAGGATACAACAACGGTGTTCTTTCCTGCAAAGAAAAACAAATAAATAATTTTTAATACCCAGAATACAGTATCTTCAATAAAACACGTTACTATAGACATATTAAAAAGGTAATTATTAACAGACAGCTTGAAAACATGCCTGCAAAAACATTTCTTGACTTGCACTTTCACAGACTCTAACGTTAATTTAAACCCTACTTTCCATACAACAGCACACAACTTTAAACCACAAAACATAAGTAAAGCATGTTAAAGCGGTTTACAATCCTCACGTAAGCATTAGGATTTAAATCAAAATCTATAAAATACATTCGTTAATGGCGAGAAATGAGTATCTATGGCAACGAAAATGCATACCTGCCATGCCAGTCGCCATTTTGCTTCCCTGTCAGTATCCGCTGCGTCGGTCAATCTCATGCGCTCGTGAGTCAACAGCGCCCTCTAGTGAACAGGAGCGAAATTGTGTTGAACGACATTTAATCCGATTTTGACAATATTAGACTATAAAGACCTGATGAAAAACAATAGAATCATAACAGAATGGGTTAAATGTTTATAATGATGAATAATTTTTTGATGGAAACTATAATGGCCACCATGGGTCTCTTCTGGTAATGTTTTGAGTTATATTGGTGGGATGTAGCAGATGGGAACCAGTAGAACACCATTAAATCCTACTGGAATAAGAACACACTGCATAAATAATTTTGTAACGATCGCAGCTAATGGTTCATAATGGTATTAGTAATAGAAACTGAAATAATAACAATAATTTATTACTATTATTAGACTTTGTATTGCTTTTTTCAACAGGGGTTACTGTACTAAAACTTTCTAAAAGATCTAGTTTTGGTTTAAGTTGTAAGATCCTAAATAACTGCAAAATCTGAAATACACGATAAGCCACCTATATGAGAAACATACATAGTGTGTAAAGGAAACACAATTTAAGCGCACACACACACTTTACTGGAATGTAGGATAAGAGACATTTGTCAGTGTGAAGTGAAACAACACATCTGCTCAGAAAGAAAGAGAATCTATTTCTCTTACTCACTCTCTCTCTCTCTTACACACACGCTCTAGCCTCTTACTAGCAAACATACATTTATTGTCAAATGCAATGTTACATTCATTTTGAATATACATACATAAATTGATTATTTGGCATGTTTTACGCTATATAGTTAGTGAATGTAAAAAGCTTATAATGACAATTACAATTAGTTTTTGTAATCCATCTATAACAGAAATGGGTAAAAGAGAAAAAGGTGTGCAATTAACTATTTATTTACATTAAAACTATAGGTTTACTGAATGTGAGTGTGACTATATCTTGTATTCAACTTTAGAAATACAAACGACGTAAGACATGCTCTATACACACAAACCCCCAAGTAAACACACACACACACTCATTGTTGTGGATTGACAGCAGAGGATCACATGTGTGCAGCCACACATACACATCACATTTAGACGAAGTGCATTAACATGGCCAGATGTTTCTTTGTCCCTGCAGCCTCTAGCTCTCTTTTTCTCGCCTGCGTCCTATCAAACAATCCACGCAGTGTGTCATGGGAAGAACGACAGTGTTGTTCAGGTCAAACAGAGGAAAAAGGAGAGCGAGAGAAAGAGAGATAGAGAGAAAGATGCTCCAGCTGTGAGTAAAAACAACAAAACTGCATTTGATTGGGAGGGGGGTCAGATGGACACAGGGTCATTGTTTGTAAAGAGGTCGCGGATAAAGAGAGGAGAGAAACACATCACTCAGCTCATGGAGTGATAAATGATGGCATTACACCTCATTCATTCAAAATCCCTAACCAATAACACAACTACAGTGACGCAACACTATTTTTAGGATTAAAAGAGGGAAATTGTTTTGTAAAAAGTCATACATTTATAGAAATACATATTAAACTTAATATCATCAAATGGTAATACCATGATATGTTAATACTGTACATACCATACGTAATGACTATATATCTCAAAAGGTTTTGTAGAACCATTGTTTTACCATAGCATTTTTTAGGTCTAGTGAAGCACTACATAAAAGTTACAAGTTATTATATGTATAATAATTTACCAAAATTAAACTTAACTGCCCCTTGAATTCAGATGTCCTTCATGCGAAAAAAATGATCATTATTGGTTCAGGGAAATTATCTTCTCATATATTGTTTTTGGGGGGACGTTTGTCTTTCCTCTCGTGCTCACTTTTCAAACTCGCGCACAGCGCGTCTGAGGACGGGAGCGCGCAGAGAAGGACGCTGAGCGTGCTTGATGTTGAAAAGGGTCTCGAGCGCAGCTCGGTGTGCGCAAAATCCCTCACAGGATATTTTTAACGATTAAAAACATTTCCCAACATACGGTGACTCTTTATTACAGAAATATTTTTGTAGTGGTCTGCCGTGGTCACAAACAAACGACTTTTCTAAGGGGCAAACTGGAATATGCCTCCACCTGACATTCAAAGGTAAATTCTCCTCAGGAAAGGTGGGTTCATTCGAACTTTACAGCTAAAAGCATCCAAAAACTAAAGTGTTTATGAAGACTAAACACAATATTGAAACAGTTTAGACATTGAAATCGATCTGGGGCGCTCTGTGATTTGTAATTTGATAAAGTTAGTTGTGGAGTTGTTTAACTGGGATGCGAGTCTGAAGCGCACGCGACTCCCGCCGCTCCCGAGCGCCGGAGGATCCGTCCGTTCACGTTAATGGAGTTTATAAGCGGGAGCCGCTAGAATGGACGTGATCTATGAAACGGAGGCCTTACAGAGATTCTTCGAAGGTAAGAAAGTTTATTGTTGGAATGTTCAGTGCGACAATAACATAAGAAAAAAATAACTCATCAGATTAGGAACAAATGTTATACAATGCTAAACATATCAGCAGTTAATCTCTGATAAACAAACATCGTGACTGTACCATGGTTAAATTATGAAATTATAACACCACGATGCTTTGTTATATAAATACTTTGATATAGATTTAATCTGATCTGAATGATTACGATGTTTTCCCAAGAGTTCTTTTGGTCAGAACAGGTGGAATTTACCGGCACGTTCAGGACGATTCTACCACATTCTTCCCCGAAAAAAACATTAGCATTACTGTAGTAAAAAAGTAGTAGTGCCGTGGCACAATGAACTTTTTGTTACCAAATATTGCGATAAACAACTTGGGTAACATTTGACTATGTAAGCCTTCATTACTTGATTGAGAAAAACACAAAATCCTATTTGTTTCTAGAATGGTCTACAGGTTAACATTAATTTATTAACATTCATCATCGTATTGTTGACTTTACCCAAGCTCACCATGGACACAGTCCAATTAAATTGTTTGCCATTTTTTCCTGCAGTTTCGGTTGACATGAAAGCACCACGTGTCCACTGATAAAGTTTTTAAGGGCCTGTGTTTCAGACATCACTGCCATGTGATTTAGGAAGGTTAAATGTCATGTGTGGGGTTTTTAGGGGGTATTTCGTGGACAAAGATACAAAGAGCCTATGATGATCCATCTCAAAGCTGGACAGGCAGAACAGTAAAGGAATTTGGGGAAATGGGGAAGGGCTAAAGGTGGAAATGAGTGCATGAGATGATGGTGAGATGCGGGGAGCGAAGGATGGAATCCAGAGAGGAGAGGAGGAGGGGTTTTGAGGAAAAACACTGGAAGAACAGAGGAATGTGATAAACGTTGTGTGTGTAATGGTTAAAGAGAAAAAGCAAAGTATTCAATGTGAAATAATCAGGCAAAATATAAAAAGTTCAAAGTAAAAAAATGTGATTAATCAGGGTCATATCTGAGTTTTCGTAAATTACAGATCTATCTTTTTTAACCCATTCATCTTAACTCTCGCTACGCTTTCTCATTTTTTCCAAAAGAAGCAAACTTGGTTCACCAAAGTTTAGCAACGTCTCCTCGGCTCAGAGTGGTCGCCCTAATCTTTCATTCTTGACATAAAAGCCACAGTTTTTTATCGTGAACTCTATTCGTAGGGATTTTCCAACCATAATTCGTGACACATCATTAGGCCTGACAAGTGTCTGCTCTCAGAGCAGGTGTAATGCTGTGTTTACATGACAGTGCTGTACTGTAAACACTGTTGACATCATTGGGCTCCAGAGTATATGGCCATCAAGCGCTGCTCTTGACTTTATCGAAAGTTTCACATGTTTACATTCTTAAGTTAGGGAGTGAGGCAGGCGGGGTGCTTCTCGATCAAGACGAAACCCTCGTTGTTGCCCTGATGCGGAGCCCTGGAGATTTTCTAGAGAGCCGAGATATCATAATGACTTTGGCGAAAAGCAACTGTCCAGAATATCCTCGCGACCACAAACCAATGTGCTACAAACATTCAGAACACCTTAGTAACCGACTAGCAACACCCAAGACGTTTTGCAATGTTTTCTTATAAGATGTGATCATTTTGTGATAGAACATACGAACAAAGGTTGTCAAACGATATAATCGCGATTAATTGCATCCAATAATTGAAATTATACAAACATTTATTAAGTTTAAATTTTTCTTAAATATATGCATATATGTGTATGTGCTTATAAAAACAACATGAATATGCACAGTACACAGACATATATTATGTAAACACAAACTTTTAATCTGGATGCGATTAATGGCGATTAATCATTTGACATTCCTAATACGAGCATTGAAAATATGGATAAGAGTTGTAAATGAGATTTAATTCTTTATTATGTAATGTTATCATGAGCTTAGCCCCCTTGTTTCACAATATTAATGTGCTGAAAGTAGGTGTCAGATGCTGGTTCATGTGCACAGATGTCTCGCTTTGATTTTAAATCAAGCATTTTATTGTTGCTGATTAAAATTCTTTTGCTTTTTTGATGGTTAATATGAATAATTCAGATGCAAAACCCTCTAAAAGGCACCTCCGTCAAAAATGAGATTTCGATGTTGAGTGAATGCTCTCCACACACACGTAGTATTCATTATTCAAATAATTTTGCTTCAAAACCTGCTAAATTCCACACTGTGCCCGCTCTGAAATATCTGGTATTGCTGAAAGTAAATGTTAGGAGCCTGATGAAAAATGCTCGTTTAAACTAAAAGTGGTCTGATGGGTTTGCATCTGAACTCTTTGTATATCGTGTATGTGCATCCGTGTGCAACTCAATAGATGGCTGGTTGTAATTTTTAATTGTTTGTCGGAGATTCCTGATGAATGATCTGTGTGTTTGTGCTCTGTTTGTTTGTGCGTTGAGGGTGATAGGTTGGGGGGGTCTGAAATGGACATCCATTGTGAAGTAGCAACACAAAGCACAAAAGACAAAGAATATTGAGCTGTTTGTCTGTAAGACTGATTTGACCCTCAGCTGCTTTTGTTGCTCAGAGGATATCTTTCATAGCTCAGAACGAGACTTAATGGAGTTAAGTTCGGTTCCATTTAAGTATCAATGTTCTCATATGTTTCTCCTGTATTTTTTCATAAAAAAAGTCATGAAGACAATCACTGACAAAGTAAAATTGTAGTGCTGTCTAAAATACATTTGTATAGCATCACTAATAATGTATATTGAAATAATTGGTACTTTGGCAAATCAGAGCACGGTTCTTCTTCGAGACATTTCTCTCCTGAAACTGAAGAGGAGACGCGTGAGATCACTGCAATATGTTTCTTAGAAGAAGAAAGAAAAGCACAATACATACATCTAGTAATGTACACCACCCCAGCAGAAACACTTTTTAGTTGTGTAAAAAGATTTAAATTGAATTTAAATTGAATTTAAATTATTTATATACTGTTTTAAAATTGTAATTGTGATGTTGACAAATACGTCGGAGAAGAGCAGGCAACCAGTCACACACTAAAAAACAGCTCAGATAAGCCTCGCTGTGTTCTTCTTCATCTGGATGGACTGAGAATTTCGGGTGTTGAAAGGAATTTTGGGAAACAGTGGCTGGTTTCTGTTAGTTCTCTACTAAGAAGCGTGGAGCGGATTTTTTCCGCAGACATTTACCTAAAGATAACTGGCATTGAAACCCCTGGTGACATAAGAACACTGAGAAATGGTCTCTTGCCTGCTAGTGTGTCATAAGCTGCTTAGAGGGGGTACGTATGTTCCCTCGGTCTAATGCAGGGGGAACATTCCTAGCATACCTGAAAGACTGTTAAAAAACAGAATGAGGTGCGAGTAATGTTTCTCTGTCTCTTGCCATGTCTTTTTCCCTATCGCCCGCTCGTTCTGACTCCATTAGTGTGACAGTGTGCAGACAGGGCGAGGGAGAGAGATAACAGACTTAGACTCACTCTTTCTCTCTCTCTCTCTCTCTCTCTCTCTCTCTCTCTCTCTCTCACACACACACACACAGACAGACGCACATAAACACACATGCTGTGGGTGGGGTGAGATAAGGGCAGGGCACAGGTCATACAAACACACACACATGCCAACATGCACAGGCAACATACAGTACATGTCTGTTCTTAAACATCAGCAGCACACAATGTATATGATAATTTGGGCATAAACACTGATTTACAGAACTGATCTGTTGATACTCTAGTACATGAGATGATGAAAACAGCTTTACACAAGTTTTAAAATAAACAAAATTAACTTTTCACACATGTCGAATGCAAGGATTATTCGTAAAAATCACAAGTGCAAGTGTAATTGGTTAAAGTGAATCACATCAGAAAGATTCAAACAATCATGCAAACAAAACAATGACTGTTGTGCGTCTGGCTGTATGACACTGTGAGTAATGACATTGCAGCAAACATATACACAATGTTGGGCAAGTTACTCTGAAAAAGTAATTCATTACTAGTTACTAATTACATATTCAATAGTTTTAATTAGATTACTGTACAAATTAGTTTTTCCAAAAAGTATTTAATTACTTATTAGTAATTACTTTCTATATCCTATATCAGCCTTGATTAGTTAAGTGATTCAAGGATAGACATGAAACGGCTCTTTTAATTCATTCAAATAAATAATATAAAACTAAATAAAGTAATATTATTAACTGACCACAGTATTACAAATGTGAGAATTATACAATAAAGCACAGATTTTAAAGTTAGACTTTAGAATTTTGATGTCAATTCCACTATTCCACACACATATATTACACACAGTATTTAGTTTGATGTAAAAATTAGAGTAATCCCTTACTTTACTTTTTCGAGGGAAAAGTAATTAAATAACAGTAACTAATTACTTAGTAACTAGTTACACCCAACACTGCATATACAGTAAGCAATATTGATTGTATCACATTAATTTAATGTGACTATTTATTTACTTAAAATATGGCAAAAGAGCAAAAACATATACGATGCCAAAAAGTTTATTTTGGAAGCATTTTTAATATATATTTTAAATATAACATTTTTGAATGTTTGAAATTTTTAACCAAGTTTATATTCTTAAAATATATTTATATATATTTCAGACACATTTTAAAGGGTCTCAAATCAATCAATCACGGTGTACTCTTATTGTGCAAGATCTGATGGTTTCTGGGAGCTGATATTTAAGGGGGGAATGGTTTGGCCGTTGCGCGTGGTCTCTCTCATGTAATGCATTGTGTTTGAGCAGCCAGGCCTGTAACATTCATGACAGTTTTATTACAACACACCAAAAATTACATTTCAGGTGACCGTGATCCGTTTCCCACATTCTGTTGCGTATTTGGGTAGTTGACAGATATACCGTACATTAGGGCTGTCACGATAAACCGACGATAAATATCACGTGATTTATGCACAGCTTTTGTGTGAAGTACGGTAAAATGCTGCTGCATCCGAAAGCCAGAGGGAGCGCTCATGCGGAAACTCCAAATACGCACTGCAGAAGAAGACCATAACACATTCTAGAATCTAGGAAATGCCTATAGACATCTTTATATCACTGTTACTCAAGCCTCATCAGGTATTTTTATGATAATAAAGTATATTTATAATGATCGTGTTTGACGGGTGTTGCTTTTTCAAATGCACATTATAAGCGACTCAAACTCGCACTGCTTTTAGATCGAGCAGCATTTCCTACTGATCCCAGAGCCGTGCTTCACGGACAAGCTACGCAAAAAAAAAATTGACACATTGCATATCGCAGCCAGCTCGATTACAATAGGATTTAGTGGTATCGCGATAAATTATCGTGCAGCCCTACCGTACATGTGTCCTATAGTGTGATGTAGCAAAAATCTAGAAAACAAATAGCTAATAAATGTATTATTTTATAATATTTTTCAACTATTTCTTGTTTTCAAAACTTTAATCATCGGCAGTCTATAAATGCCATTTAAGAATGTAACCAAAATCTTTTAAAAAATGTACAGACATTTTAAAAAAGAGGTTTGATTTTACCATGAGTATGCCAGGCTGTTGTTGTCAGGTTGCTCAGGTTTTTGGAGAGGTTGCTCCATTAACTGGTTTCTAGGGTGTGTTGTGGTCAAAATTACAAGAGCCCACCTCCAAGTCTTTGTAATACTCTAGTTGGTGAAATTTAGGAGGGTTGGGTTTATTTTAAATCCCTAAGTGTAACTAATACTAATTGTGATGTTTGCCGTAGCATAGCTAAGCTTAACATAGCTTTTCACTTTTGGAAAAATGGAACAGTTAACCTTATTTGTCTGATTAGACCACACCAGATAATCTAGTAAATGGGGATTACTGGGGGAATGGGGTTAAGATTGAACTAAAATCCTGACAGTTGTGATGTACGTGGGCTATTACACCCCTCAGAAAATTTGAGCCATTTTTAGAGTCCCCGTGAACCGGAAGTTACGATCGTTTTTAGTTCTGTATTTTGACGCATTTCTGAATCAAATGGAATGTCGAATGAGGAAAAATAATGGCCGTGGCTTTCATCTTACTCTGCAATTTGATTGGATGTATAAAAACAGCTGTTGCATTTTGAAATGGAACTGGCAGTTGAAGAGGAGGAGTTAACGGATGTCCCGCCCAAGCCATCTAACATACGTCATTAATTATTACAGGACAGAAGTGCATTTTCAGATTTTAATTTAAGATTAAGAGGGCACACAAATTTTTAAAAAGAGAAAAGACAATAAACGCTACAATATTTCACGACTATTTTTTATTTCACTGGGACTTTAAAATTCCTTAATGTTACCCGACATTCACACATTTCCATCATCTACTGAGAGTATGAAGAAATTCGCAGCTTTGTCTTATACCTTTCTATAAATCCCTCTCGCTCACTTTGTAATATTCGTGTAGTGTAGGTAAGCTGCTCAGGTCGGCCGGCGCGTTCAGTGCTGGTGGGCGACTATAACTGTGTGTGGTGGCCTGGTACAGCTCTTTCTCATGACTGAGACCTAATCCTGCATTATGACACACACACAGAGAGAGAGAGTCGAGCAACCCTCAACTAAGGTCCGAGGCAGAAAGGTCTACATGTCGTTTGGAAGGATATGAGACATTCTGGGTCACATACACACATCATCAGTGTTGTAGGTCTAGGATATTCCTAAAACACAATGCTGTGGTTTCGAGCAGGTACTGTTGCTCTCTTTCTCACATTCTGTCCTTCTTTGGTTAAAAATCATTATTGTCTATTCTTAATATGTATTACTGCTATTTATTAATTTTTTTGACCGTGTCTCTGCGTGTTAACATAAAACAACGTTTTCTGCAATAAGTGTGTGTTGTATATAGACAAGGATAACATCTCAAATCACAAGTCTTGTTGAGAAAAGGTCACCTATTGCTTTTAAAAACATTCAGATTTATGATTCTCAGAAAATGAAACCTTGTTTGAGTCCTGAATCATATATAATCTGAATATAATAGAGATTTGGGGGCGGGACCTTGTAACTTGGGCCAGTAAGCAACCACCCAAGACATCCTATCCACCACCTAGCAACGCCTTAGCAACCACATAATTCATTTGATCATAGTGACAGCATTTTTGGTGTGTGATTTCAACACGTGTGGTATTAATTGGAAAGTCTTATTTCAGAGTAAACAGGCCGAAAGTTTTTCTCTGTAACCATATGGATACTCAAATGAAACATGTTGCATGGATCATATCGATAACCCACGTGTGTTTCATGTAAGTTTACTGTCTTTTAAAGGAACCCGGGGCATTCTGGGTAGTGTTTACCGTTTGATAAATAATGGACTTTGCTCTATTATGCTTTACTTTGGTGTGAATTAGGGCTTAATAATTAACACACACATGCAGTACACAGATCTGTTTCACGTTATGGACTCACCCATTACTGTTTATACAGAATTAGAAAAAGATAAAAAAGCAGGATATATGTGTGATGCAGAGGGAGGTATAGACGGATGGAGGGAAAGAGAAAGGGAGCTTTAATCTAATCATCAGTTCTTCATAGGAAATTCCAGATAGGACTGTTACAAGAAACTAATCAAAGTCTCTTGTAGCAGCAAATTACATGAAAAACAAGGCAGAAGAGGTTGAGTGTTACAGTCGTTTTACCATGGTTAAGAAGCATTGTTTGGCATGACACAAAGATGATTATAAAAGGGTAGAAGTGTAAAATATGCAATTCATCACAAAACACAATTGTTTTCTATTTCATATTTCTAATTCATAAATTGAATTGTAGGCTGTTGACGATTGGAGCACAACCCTACAAACATAACTAAACATATAGATCTCAGGTCTTAATCTCAATGAATGGAATTAATTATAATGAGCATGAATTAATATTACACACAAACTTTCTTCCAACACTAAACTATGTTTTGCCACTGACTGACGTACAAACCCCTGTCACACAGCCGGACATAATCCCCATTATCTTGACACATCATGAATCACACGATTTACCTTCTGGACGGATGAGCCACATGCATCTGAATATAGCTGTGCCTGAAATGTCTGATGGGAAAGACGTAAATTAAAAATCATTACTGACCGCTTCACATTCTAATAGGAGAAATGACTTTGTGTTATTCAGTTAAAGTATCGTGAATATGCAGAGAGAAAAAATATTGCAAAATGCTTTAATTATGATGAGTTATACTCAAGCACAAGCTTTTGACACATTGAGTAAGCAATGAGTAATGTTACTGTTGCTCGTACAGATCATTGATATCAATTAAAACTATTTCGATCTATAAAAGCAATTGAAGTAGTGACGTTTTAGAATAACTTCCCTAATAATCACAATGCACAACTTCCCCAAACATTTTTAGTACAGGTCTTTTGTTTCTTCTCTGTTTGTTTAACCACCTTCTCTCCTTCACTGTTTAAAAACATTTCTCTTTCTCTCTTCCTCCCCCTCACCCCAACAAGTTCTCCCTTTCCGTCAGTCACTTCTGCCGCTGTTATCAGTGTTTGGATGGCAGATTTACCGCAGGAGGACTAAAACATCTGGATCTTATTTAGTAAAGTCATCAGTCTTTGTTCCTTTCTGCCCTCCTGGCACACACATAAAACCAAAAGTCCAAGCAGAGACCCTGACCGCAGCATCCATGCGAACGGGGACCTTGAAACGTCACGTCAGTGTTGGTTTTCCCCCTTCAGCGCAGCCAACCAACTTTTCATTAAGCCAACTAACCATTTTTATAATGAGATTACTAACATGCTTTATGGAACTCATTATTTTTACTTGTGGCTTATGCTTGGTTTCTACTGACAGCAAATATTTTCAGTAAGCCACCGCTGGTTGCTAGGCTGCTGATGTGTAAGATGCTGTGGGTTGTTTCTAGGTAAATATTCTGATATGAATATGTAATATTCTGGTCGCGTTTACATTCTGGTCCCCCGACTGTATGATATTCTGGAATTTGGCCATTTTATCATCCATCAGGTAAAGATCATTCATAAGCCCAACTACTTATAAACAAACTGCGTGGGATGTGTTACGTGTCAAAGTTGAACCCTGAGCAACAGTTACAGTCACTCATGCCTAAGCAAATCCTACTAATAAATAGTATGGGAAACCCTATACACCACATACTTACTTTCATAAACCAGCATTGACACCTAGGTCCAGGTCGGGATATCCACTGGGGCGGGATTTGAACCCTGTGTTGATCTATTAGGAGGGAAACGTAGCAGAGGTTTTCCCAACACTAACATCGGAATTCTTCACATTCCGCTTTGTTAGTGGTCTAATCTATCAGAGAGAGAGAGAGAGAGAGAGAGAGAGAGAGCGAGCATGGATTTAGTGAGGCTGACTACAGTATATACCTGATTATGCATTCACCTAAAGCATTTTTCGTCCCTTTTATGTTCCATTTTTGTATAAAGGTTAAGAGGAGTGACATATTTTTAATATCTATACTGTATACACACATAGAAATTTGTAGATATTTTTTTTACAATGCAAGTGTGTCAAAGTCAATGTAGGTATATCTAAATGTATTTACATATTTCCTGTTGTCCCCTCTGTATTCATACTTCTGTTTGGAAACCACTGGCTTAACGCATTTTACCAGTAAAAAAGTTTCAGCAAAATGTCAAAAAATTATATTAGAATTTAACATTATTTAATATGGTTTTGGATGAATTATGCTATAATGTGTCACACTTTCTAATGCAAATCGAATGCAGATTAATGTTGCAAGTAAAAATTTGGTTGAGTAAAACATTTGATTGCATAACGTTTGTATGAAGTATTATAATGAATTACGTAATAATAAGATGTTCTTTCTTTTTCTTTTTGGGGCGGTTTCCCGGACAAGGCTTAAGCCTAGTCTCACTTAAATGTGAGAGATGCCTTGATCAAAAACAACTTGCACTAACATATCTTAAAATATATCACTGTGGTTGTTTTGTCTCAAGATGCACACAGTAATGTTTTTTTGTAAAGTATGTTTTTTAAAACAACCTAATTATCCTAATTTAACTAAGGCCTAGTCCTGGTTTAAGATAATCCTTGTCTGGGAAACCGCTGGGCTCAATCATCTTGGGTGTTGGTGACCTTTAGCAGGTGTTGCAATGGAGTGATTAGGTCATGTGGTGGAGATTTGGAGAGATTTGGTGAAGTGTTGGAGAACTGAGACGTGAGAGATATTCAATTGTAAAATTGTTATTGCTGTGGCTGTTTTTACATGCAAAGAAAGAGAAATGAGAAGGGTTGTAGCCGCCATCTTTAACCATCCTAGTGTTTGTATTTATTGACATCTCTTTTTTCATGACTTTCCAGGTTTTATTAATCTGACTTAATCAACAAACAGATGATCAAAAGTGTAGCATAAATCCACTTAAACGTCATCTGTACATTTTTGAGTAATGAGACAAGCATTTCATACACAGAAATCTGAATGTTGTGAAACATACTTTATCATGTTTGTGTCAGAACACACATGCGCTTCAAGATATAAAATCCTCCCCTCTCTCTGCCTGTTTTTTCCGCAGGTCATGATATTAACAGCTCTTTGGAGCCAAACAACATTGACACCAGTATCCTGGAAGAATATATCAGCAAAGAAGACGACAGCACAGATATGTGAGAACCAAACGCACACTTTTTTTCCTAAAATATTCTTGAGATTCTGAGTGTTATCTAGACACAGTCTGTACCGCCCTCAACTATTTTTAACATGATGATGTGTTTACACAATGATAAACCTATTGGCTGTATTAGATATTTCGTGATTGCTTTTTCCTACAGTTGTTTCACAGAAGTTCACGGTACCCTAGGACCCCAGTACCCCTCGCCTCAGGGCGGGCCATCCTCTTCCGGGGGGTTAGGGTGTGGCGTGAGCCCTCCCATCCCCCTGCGCCAGGGTCTCGTCCCATCTCTGCCCCAGCCCTGCCAGAACCCCTACCCACCACCACCATCCTTGGGCCACCTCAGACAAAACTACCCCTGCCTGGGGCAACAGAGTCAACCCCCTCAACACCACCAACAGGCCTCACACGTCAAACCGGACCACCACGGACAGTACGCACCAGGGTAATCAGATACCATTCAATCAGATATCATCTGAGATGTTTTTGATGAGGACTCACATTTTTTCTGGAATAATGTAATGTTTTGTTGCAGAACACTACCCGAGTCCCCTCCGGACTCCAGCTCAGAGCCATATTCTCCCCAGCAAGCCAACGGTAAGATCAGTGCACCCGAACGGTTCAATGTGGATCAAACCACTGCTTTCGATGCAAAAAAGAAATGTGTTTAACGAAATAAACAACAAAACTTGTTGTCTTTTTCAACACAACATGGATAAGTGTGAAAACTTGTTGAGTCACAGTTTGTCTAAATATGTTGACCATTGAGAACAAGTCAAGACGTAAAGAACAAAAGCAAACAGAGAACTAAAGTAACGGAAAACATGAGGTTTGAAACACTTAAGTTTGGTGTTAATGAAGTTTACTCAAGATCAAGGCAGACCAAGGGCGTGTGCGAGAGACAGAGAGAGAGAGAGAGAGAGAGGGAGAGAGAGGGAGAGAGAGAGGAGGAAGTGACAGACAAGCAATGGTTTGAGAGATGGATGGTCGAGACTCGTATAAGTTAGCTGACAGAGTGAGGAATGATGGGAAACGCATGGATAAATAACTTCAGATCTTAAATGCAGGTAGGATCCAAACGTGTATTAACTTTGCAGGTTCAACGCCTTCTGCATTGTATTTGGATGCTGTGCTTACTGTGAGACATTTAATATCTGCAAATCAATGTGCTTTGTTTTGCATCACAATGATTAAAAAAAGTTTCAACTTGGGTACACTATATACAGTAAGTGACTGTATTATGATCCAAACATGTATTTTATAAAAGTTAGATACACATTCAGTAGAACAGTAAATCTGTCTAGTTTACACACTCACCTGCACGAAAGGTGTGGAATATTGCAATCTGATTGGCTGAAATCCAGACGCTAAATAATGGAGTGTACCAGTGGAATAGTGCCATTGGTGTCGAGCAGGAGCAAATGACACGCTAATCAAAAAAAGGTTGAAGCCAAACATTAGAGTTTCACTAAATATGGAGATTGAAAAGCTAAATCATATTAGTTTATCCTGCTCAATTGAAATAAAAGTGTCACTTATGATAGACCGAGAGAAAAACACTACAATACAATTTTGAAAAGAATTCCTGCTTTTTCCATCTCAGATCCGCACATGCTCAGGACAATGACGCCTGAGGACATGTGTCACATGACCAGTCCCCCACCTCTCCCCACACATCCCCACTATCCCAGCATGCATCGAGACATGTACCTTAAGCCAGAGCCCATGATCTCGCAGTATTCGATTGGTCCAGTCAGCGGTGGGGGCGGAGACATGCAGCAGGGTCAGATGCTACATCAACTCCTGCAACATCCACAAGGACAAGAGTAAGAGAGCGAGAGAGATGCTCAGAACCAGCGATGTAAAAAAAAACACAAAAACAAATGAAAGTTTGAAACTGTGTGTATGTGTGTGTGTCTCCAGTGGTGTTCCTGTTCATCCGGCAAAAAAGAGAAAACATTCAGACTCACCCAACAGCACTCTGAACTCTCAGATACTCACGGGCATCATCAAACAAGAGCCAGGTATAAACACACGTTCTTTTCAGACCTGCCTCACACCCTTAACTCACAGTTACAGTATGTTTTAATCCTTCTCATAAGCATGCCATTTTGTCCAAGCTTAATTTACATTTATTTATACTTTTTAACTCTGGAGTGTTACAGACTTGGTTCTGATAGCACCAGATAATGCAAGCATGCATGTCTCCACAGGTTTGATGCAGGATGCAGAAAACTCGTACCTGGATCCCAACTATCAGTGCATCAAGTGGCAGCCGCACCAGCAAAACAAATGGACCCCGTTATACGACGGCAGCGGAAAAGAGCTGTGGGTGCTGCCCTGTTCTCACACACCTCTGTGCTTAGATTTATGACAGCGCAATGAGAAATAGACGCGAGAGCGAGAGTGTGCGTCCCGAGATGGTTTTAATGGGGTACAGGGCGGTATCAGGCAGTAGAGAGATGGATGGCAGAGGCCAGGGAATTCCGATGAGGTGAGATATGTGGAGGAGTTGAGAGCAAGAGCAGAGATTTGGCTCGCGAGAGAAGAATAAGGATGAGCAGAGAGTGAGAGAGAAAGAGAGAGGTTAGGCATTTAGTAATGCAAATACTTACTACACACTGATTCTTTTTATTTGAACTCAGAACTTGACTCATTTGAAGATAAGCGTTGCGATGTGCAATCCCATATGACATCATTCAAATATGAAATATTATCCAAACGTTAATGATGATTTATTTGATTAATTTTTTATATTAAGCAATGGAAAAATATACGAAGATCAATGAGTCAATCTGGGATAGAATGAGTGTTTTCTCATCTGTTTTGTCACTGATCCTGCTGTACCAAATGACGAAAACAAACTTCATACTGATACAAATATTAAGTGTTTTCAAGCTCATATCTCAATATCACTCATATTTGTTTCTTTCTCTTCAGTCCCATGCCGACCTACAGGGTGGACGCAGATAAAGGTTTCAACTTCTCTTTGGCGGACGATGCATTCGTTTGTCAGAAGAAGAATCACTTCCAGGTCACAGTGTACGTCGGAATGCCCGGAGATCCCAAATATGTGAAGACCAGCGAGGGCCTGCAGCAAATCGAGTGCTTTTACCTGAAACTCAACGGAGTCAAGGTGAGCCAAACCAAACGACAAACACTCGAAATCATTTAAGAGCTGAATGACTAATAACGTCTTTATCGGTTTCTTCTAGTTGGAAGCGATGAACCAGTCCATTAACGTGGAGCAGTCACAATCGGACCGCAGCAAGAGACCCTTTAAACCAGTGCTGTGAGTCGTTTTAAACCAGGACAGGCAGTATATGTGAAACATACAAGTGTGGATTTCACCTCACATGTGAAATGCACGTTTACCTGCTGTTTTACAGAGTGACATTGCCTCCAGAACAGGTTACGAAGGTAACGGTGGGTCGTCTCCACTTCAGCGAGACTACAGCTAATAACATGAGGAAGAAAGGCAAGCCCAACCCTGACCAGAGGTACGACACACAAAAAGAAAGACAGACCATTAAAGAAATAGTTATTTATCTTGTAAAACTCAGTTCGAGCTTTACAAAAATGAGTGACAAAATTGTGTATTATTACAGACAGAATGCCATTGTTCTACTTAACCCAGAATTATATATGTGTGTACGTGTGTGCAGGTACTTCATGCTGGTCGTGGCACTTCAGGCTCAATGTCACAGTCAGAGCTTCACGTTGGCAGCCCAAGCCTCCGAGAGGATCATCGTCAGGGTAACCGCTGTCAGTCTGGTCGTGTCTGACCGACCTCCTCCAATCACAGCCTATCTCTTGTCTGTCAATTATCTGATTCTGATTCCTTTTTAGACAGTTTTTCATGGCATCTTTTTTTAGTGTTTCATCTCTATTTGATATTGTTAAGGTCTTTTTAAGGTCTTTAAAGTCCCTGTGAACTGGAAGTTCGTTTTTACTTCCGAATTTTGACGCATTTCTGAGTGAAATGGAATTTCTAATGAGAAAAATTGTGGGCGTGGCTTTTGTCTTTCTCTCACGATTTGATTGGATGTATAAAAACAGCAGTTGCATTTTGAAATGGAACTGGCAGCAGACTGACAGTTGAAGGGGAGGAGTTAACGGATGCTCCGCCCAAGCCGTCTAACATGCGTCATTTAAGATGTATAGTCCTTACAAGAAGGTAGTGCATTTTCAGATTTAAACTAAAGATTATGAGGGCACACGAATTTTGAAAAGAGAATGACCCACATTGATAAACTATTTACAATATTTCATGAAAAATAGGCATTGTCATTTTTTTATTACACTGGGACTTTAAACTCTTTTTTTTTATTAGTTGATAATGAAGAACTGACTGATGTTATTATAAATAATATTTAGTTGACATGTACGTATGTCATATGTTTGTACGGCATGTATTTAGCTGAACCTGACAACTAACAACTTGCCTTCCCAGCCATTTACTACATCATTTTTCAATTACTTAGTCCATTTTTCTTTCTTTTTTTGTTCTTTCTGCCTGTCTGTCTGACTCAGGCATCTAACCCGGGTCAGTTTGAGAGCGACAGTGAAGTGTTGTGGCAGAGAGGACAGATGTCGGATTCTGTATACCATCACGGCCGGGTGAGCATAAACACTGACCGCCCCGATGAGGCCCTGGTCGTCCACGGTAACCTGAAGGTCATGGGTTCCCTTGTGCATCCTTCTGATATTAGAGCCAAGGAAAATGTGAAGGAGGTATGTGTTTGAGAAAAAAAACATTTCACAGCACTTTTATTTATATTTTCCTTTGATTTTATTCTTTTTATATATACACACAAAATTTAAATCAATTTTATTTCAGTTTTATAGTCTTTTAAATTCTAATGCTGTATTTGTAATTTTAAATCATCTGCTTTTTAAGATGTCTTATTTATGTATTTTATCTTTCCTTTGTCAGTCATTTTATGTAAAGCTTTTTGAATTACCTTGTGTATGAAATGTGCTATATAAATAAACTTGCCTTGCGTTAACAGCAAGTGTTATTTAGCGTACACTATAGACTGTTTCATCGGATGCGCACCGGGATTGCAGTTAACTTCCGGTCTGTGTTTGGCTAGTGTCCAATAATATAAATATTTATATTTAATAAAAAAAATTGTTAATATTAATTTGTATTATTATTGAATTGTATAATAATTGTATAAAATAAACGATTTGTTGCATTTTGTTTAATCTACAGGCACTCTATTGTTTGTGAATGTGTACGGAAGTTAAGGGCAGTCCACGAACGCACGCATGCGCAGTAACGTTTGTTTATGTTGTCACTTTGAAACCGTCTATGCACTCACCTGTGCCATAATCACACTGTCATCTCTCTCTCTCTCTCTTGGTTTCCAGGTGGACACTACTGATAACCTGAGGCGGATCTCTCAGATGAGGCTGGTGCATTATCAGTATAAGCCTGAGTTTGCAGCTACGGTGGGCATCGATACCACAGCTCAGACTGGTACCAGAGTCCATATTATAAATCACTATTTACAGCGTAAAAATACTATTTGAAATGTTAGGATACTTTTTACGATCCCCTAAATGTGTGTGTGTATTAAGGGGTGATCGCTCAAGAGGTCCAGCAGATTCTTCCAGAGGCAGTTAAAGAAGGAGGAGACGTGGTATGTGCGAACGGAGAGACCATCCCAAACCTACTGGTTGTCAATAAAGTATGACCACACACACGCACTCGCATGCTGACACCCTCGCAGTCTGTCTGTCTGTCACTCACGTGTGTTTAAACGCACAGGATCGGATCTTCATGGAGAACGTGGGTGCAGTGAAGGAGCTCTGTAAACTCACCGATAATCTGGAGACTCGCATCGACGAGCTCGAGCGCTGGAGCAGAAAACTCGCCAAACTGAGACGACTGGACAGCATGAAGAGTTCAGTGAGCGGAGGCACGGTCAGGTGTGTGTTCGCACGGCACGTGCAATCTGAAGTCAATCCAGATTTTGAATAAAGTCGGAAAAAATATGCTCTTTATTTTCCAGCCTGTCGGGAAGTTATTTTAGCAGAACAGGAAGTGGACCGCTTAGGAAAAAAACAGCCAAGCCCATTAGCAAGGTGTGATTTTTAGACAGCACAAAATGTACAGATTTGCACAGCGGTTAGTGTCCTGACGGTTGAGACGTGTGTTTCTGCAGAGGTCCGTTCCAGAGCAGGGCTGTCTGAGTTACAGGTTCATGCAGGGAACCATCCTGGCCCTGGTCATCATCATGGCCTTCAGGTGACACACAACATCATTTCATTCATACCAGAGTGTTTAAAGTCTCTGTTGCACATTCATTTTGCATCATCTCTGTCTTGCTCTGTAGTGTCATCTCCATGTCCATCCTGTATGTGCTCAATCTTCAACATCATGGAAGCATAACTGATGTAGAGGGGTATGTACACACACACTCTCTCACAACCGAAATCATGAAGAATCATGCTTACAGTTTATTTCTTTTTCTGTGATCTCTCGCTCATTTTCTTAGTGTTTTTCTGTCATTTGTAGCTCTGCGCCTCGCTGCCTTCTCTTAGTCTCTTGGACGCCCTTCCTTACTGCCACTGTCACATTCTGTCCATCCTTCTGTCTGTGGTACGATCTCCTCTGCTTGTCCTCCGTTCCTCTTCATCCCGTTTAAGATGTTACTCTTTCATAGCGCAGGAGACTCAGTGGCATTCTCAGTTCTGTTTCCCTTGAGTACTCAAACGTTTTCCCTAAAAGTTTCAAAAGAAATAACGAGACATAAATGAGTCAATGATTGACCTACTGTATGAGTAAGGCTTTACAGTTTTTGTATTTACCCTCTGATGAATGTCATTGCTATAACAACTAAGATAACAAATACATCTTATTTGTGATTCATAAGTAAGGAAAGTCATGTCCTCTTATCAGGTCTCGTTCTGCTCTGGGATCGTCTCGTCAGGCTTCCTTCACCCCAGGCAAAGTAACCATGTCCACTCTCTCTCCAGGTACCAAAACACCACCTATTCAAACAATGCAGACGTTATTTGTCCCTGTACATATTTTTTCACAGACTATGTACGGGTAAATTGAAGTTCATTGTTTGTACAGAATCCACCTCACCACTGTTGTCCAATCACCCGGCTTGCTGCCCTCCGACACCTGCCACGACCAACCAATCAGCCACCATCAGTCCGTTTCCAAGCACCAACCAATCCACTCCAGGTATTACAACAGCATAGACAAATCAACATGAAATCTAAATTGATCTAAACACACACTCCTGGTCTTGTTGTGCATGTTTAATTAATCGCATTAATATTTCATTCAAATGTAATATCTTGCTCTGATGTTAAATAGCTATTTAGACATTGCTGTAAAAAGCGATTTAATGCTGGACTGCGGTAAACCTAATGTAATAAAGATTATGTTATAATCTCCTGTGACTTTTACATGAACCACGAATGCATCACTTACATGCTGTCATATTATTCAAGTTATCAAAAGCTGCTCTATGCTGACTGTGGCCGCTCTTAAACCAGTGTTTGCTGGATTTAAATGGAGGTTTTTTGCCATAGTAAAAGAGCTCATTCAGATGCTGATATTCATTGCCGTTTACATTTAATCCATATACTGTGTCATCTGTCTTTGAATCTCTCAGACTCTAGCACTGCTGTCCCCACCCAGACCACTGTTAACAAGAAGGGAAAGTCTCGGACCCTGGACAAAGACGGACGCAACAAGAACCGTCTGAGCCACACGTCAGCTCCTCTGTTCCTTAGCAAATCCAAACGGCCCCCTCAACCCCCAGAGCTCAGCGGAGCCACCAAACGCCTGCCCGGAGGGCAACAGCAACTGCCCCGGAGACAGCGCAGTATAAACACACATGGTATATACACATACATGAAGAATACACACAACCGCATTTATGACAACTTTTAATTGCACAAATTTTAGGGTCACTTGTCTTTTTTTTATATTTCCACATTTTGCAATATTAGTAAACTCAGCAAAGCTATGACGCAACATAAATGTAATTTATGTTGTTAATATGTTATCACAGCTATATTTTCATCTTCAAGCATAATTTCAAAATATGCAAAAACACTTGCAGATTATTTTTTTAAGATCATGAGAAACATTTCAGTCAAGTGACCCCAGACTCTAAAACGTCAGTGCATATATGCTAAACATTGTTGTATCAATGACACTTCATCTGTCGTTTTTACATCCACTAGCCTGTCTAAACAAACTACACATCCTGGAGACAGATCAGGAGATCAGACCGCAGCATTGCTCATCACCTGAGAGCTGCAGGTGGGGTGATCAGTTCAGTACAACAGTAGCACTAATGTTTATTAAATAAACATGTTACCATGCTAATGCTGTAAACGTGCTAATAAAACATGTTAGTGTTGTTTATTTGCAGCTTCACTGTGTTTCTGCATGGCGACAAAAACACATCTTTATCTTATATTACTCTGCACATGATGTGAGTGCGCGCACACACAAATACTTGTACTAACTATATAATCTTTAATCACCCTGTTTTTTTAAATCCATGTCTTATAATATTGTCTTTCTAGCTCCTTTGATGTTGTGTGCATATGGCAGCGTGGAGCCACCAGGGGGCGCCTCTGTCCAAATCATCCAGAAGTTACTTTCTCACCAGAGCGGAGCACTTTTACAACGGTAAACTTATTCATTTGAATTTATATATTCACCTAGTGTTCTTCCCACTAAGAACCATCAATAAACTTCACTTGTCATATACAAACTGTTCTGCTCTGACAGGGCACCAGTCACCTGTGGTCACTTCCCGTAATGCCATTCCAAGAGGTCACCTACCACTTCCAGGTGTCACATTCAGTAAGTAACAAAAAATGATGGATAATGCAACGATATTGAACGTTATAAAGTAGTGACTGCTTAGGGATGTGTATATTGAGTGACGGTTTTCTGGCCTCTCTTTACAGAGCGAAACTGGATGTAGCAGCGAAGAAGAGTCAGTTATTTCCCCTCAGAGCTCGAAGTACAGTTTCCTCATTCAAAGCACATGTTGAGTGTCAACATTCAGGCTACACAACACAGCAGCGTTTATACTTCTCCTGTGTCCGGTCATACAGCCGTCCCTGATTCAAAGACTGTTTTATCTGGGCGGGTCGATAACGTCTTCTTATCTATGTTTGCTTTGTGAAATGCGTATTTGTACAAGACGAGAGGAATACGAGAATATTTCAGACAGAATTGCTGTTAAACCACTCTAAAATCAGCTTTAGCCTCACTCGGATACTGCCGCTTATATAAACACTTGTGCACACACACGCACTTACATGTTAAATGTCTTTTGATTTGCCAGGATATAATATGAACAGGTACCAGTGGGTGGATATGGGGCAGAACAGACTTAAATGAAGTGAGCTCTCTCTCTCTGTATTAGTTTCTGTGAAGTCACAATTACACCATAAACTGCACTTAAACACACACAAGAGCCCAGGAACAATGGCAGGGGTATTTAAAAAAACCCGAGTACCTGACATAAAAGGAGCAGGGTTCCCGCTCTCATGGAAAACTTCAGAGTTTCCTGGAAAAAAATAAGGAAAACATTTATTTGTGTATTACAGTGTATTGGCAAAAATGTTTCCTATAGAGAAATCAGAAACAACTGGAAAAGTTCATATCTCTAACCCTGACAAAGAGATCATGCAACTACACGTCTAAATACTGGTGTCTTGTCCTGAGAAGAAAATGCCTGATGTTTTCAATGATTTCATATGCTGTTCGTGTGATCTCTAAATGCACACTCACACAGTTATTGTATTTTCGTTGATTATAAAACACTGGAATGGCTTTAACTGCACAAACAGGCTCATTATTACTCAAACATAAATTGTCATTTCTACTGTCCAAAGTCACTGAGTTATCTTGAACTTGAACTGACATAGTGAGACATACAATAAATAACACAGAAAGACATATATTTTACTGTGGCTATAGTATAAATATACAGTCATAATAAAAGTGTGAGATCATGTCTAGAATTTAAATCGAAAGTATGCAAAAGTAAAACTAACCACTGGACTAAACACAATCACTGGAAACCAAAGTAAAACAACCACTGGAAAACTAACAATTTGTGTTGGTTCGATCCACTGGATTTCTCAAGGAAACTGGAAACATTTACACTGGAAGAAACAACAAAATCGCTTTGAAAGTCATACACTGGCCAGAACACTGGATCATTTCAGCATCCAATTTAAAAGTATTTTACGCTCATGAACATACTTCAGGAAACTATCACTTTGACTTTCAACAACGGTCCTTATGTTACCTTGTGTTATGTTACTGCGTTTTACTTTTATTTTTACATTTTATTTCAACTATAGTTTGTTACTTTATACTTAGTGTGCAAATGAAATCTGTGGAATCCTCTGGACAGTATATATATGCAGTATAGTCTTGTATAGTTGTCTTAACCCTAACTGTAAACAAGTTAACATGAAATTAGTGTTGCTCAATAGCGTGTCAGAGAATTTATCAGACAATGACCCAATATTTGTATTTACATTTATTTCAGTAGCTTTATTGTAATGACCCCATGTCACCACTGTTATTGTCAGGAATTTATTCCGTCTTTCTTTTGCCTCTTAATCCAGCACTATGTACATTGCAATGAATTTTTAAATTTTTTGTTTCATATTCTTGTATTAATACCAGTTTGATGTTACAGACTATGTACATTGCAATGAATTTTTACATTTTTTGTTTCACATTCTTGTATTAATACCAGTTTGATGTTACAGATATTGTATGAAATAAGCCATAATGTAGTTTTTGTAAGGTTCGGCAATATGCGATTATGTTAGACATGTAGCCACGTTCAATCACGGTGTTGATTGAAAATGTGCACTAAAATGACCATTTATAATACAACTAATGGGTGATACTGATTTTAAAGTCATGTGGGATGATCTTTTAAAATCTAATATATGGATATTTTTTAATTCATTAGAAGCATAATACCACACAAATCCGGTCCAAAATAAACCAGCCTCGTGTCAATGAAGCACTTCCAAACTATGCACTGTAAATAAGTTTTTCTAATGTTTTCTGTGGCATCTAAGAACTGTTTAAATACCGTGTAATATATATAAATATTCTTGTTTTCATGTGAGAATGCAGTTTTTTGTTATAACACATATTCTTCATTATCTACAGCCATGTCTTTTCATTTTTTCATGTAATTTTCTTACTGACATGTAATTTGACAACATTTATGATTTGTTGGTTAATCATAACACACCAGGTTGAATCATGGTGGTTTATTTGAAACGTTTTCAGTCTTAAATGAGATAAATAATTCGTTGTTGATCTTTGAACTGTAGTATATCATTTTATAAACTGATAATACCACCAAAGGAAAAAAAACATATTTTTCTCAGCTGTCTGTCTTATGTTTATCTTTTGGCTTTAAGCACTAAAATATTAAGTTTTATCATTCCTACACTGTCTTAGTCATTGTTGTGTTTATCTGCCAAAACATTGTCTTTATTTACGCTTTGTAAAAGCCTCCTGTATTTTTAATACATATTGTTTTTAATTCATCTGCAACTTCTCTCACTTTTTCCTTATGTACGGAGTGTACTGATGACATAATATGAATGCATGAAGGTGATACATAAATTAAATAAATATTTTTTTCTGCATACTAAAGAAATGTGTTGTCTGCCTATTGTGTCAGACTCCTGTCATATATGACTGGGGTTATATAGGTACAAATTCTATCAAGCGGACTTTTGCGTTAGGACTTTTATTTTACGTGCGTCTCTCCGTCACTCTTCCGGTCACTCTTCACTTACGTGGCTGTTACCGCTCTTCTTCCGGTTAGACAGATTCACTCTCTACCTGTCACACGATGGTAAAGTACACTTGTTTTAAAGCTATTTATTATATTTTTAAACACCCGAGTGTCTAGATGTTAATTTAAACTGCAAGCAATGCGTCTAGTGTTCGCTTTCACAGCGGTTGTCTTGTTAAATAGTGTTAAAGCTGCAGTTTGACAGCATTAGCATTAGCTGTTAGCCACAGTTTATAGTCTGAGATCTTCACCAAATGCACATAAAGTCATAAACGCGCATATCAGCTGTATAAACTACAGTCTATGTAAACAGTACATTGATATATTCTAATATTTAACGTTTTGTTATATTGTTGATGTCCACTGTTGGACCCTCCGTACACAAGTGATATTTGCATTCTGTGCTTCTTAAATGGACAGAGATCAATGTCGCAAAAATCTGTGACACTTGAAAACGGCAGGTATGTTGAAATGCATTTAAAATAAACAACTTACGTGTGTTTTTTGCAGGAGTTGGAAGCCATGACGAGGTACACCAGCCCGGTGAATCCTGCTGTGTTCCCCCACCTGACTGTAGTGCTGCTGGCCATCGGCATGTTCTTCACAGCCTGGTTTTTTGTGTATCCTTCAACTGTAACGAACAGACCTGTGATCACTCACTGTGTTACTGTATTTTAACATAAGGCTTATGAAAAAGGTCCACACCGTAGACAAAATTAAATACATTTACTCATTGCAGTCCCTACACATCTTTGAATGTATTGGAGATGCAGTGTTATCAAATCACATAGAATCTTTTTGACTTCTCTTAGATGGATGTAAATACCAGATGTACACACAGTACACAGTTTCTCTCAGTGTGCATCCTTAACACACTCTCAGATATGAAGTAACGTCCACAAAATACACACGAGACGTGTACAAAGAGCTGCTTATTTCACTGGTCGCATCACTCTTCATGGGCTTCGGAGTTCTTTTCCTCTTACTGTGGGTTGGCATTTACATCTGATGTGAGTACACCGAAAACGGTATTAAATTCTGCTGTTTATTTTTGTATTGTTGCATTAGTCTAGCTGTGTGTTAACTGTTATAGACACTGTATTATATGCAGTATATGCTGACTTAATCTATATTCTGGATTGAGCAAGTGTTACCTTTTTTATTGCCATAGGTGCCATTCTGTTATCATTTTGGACTAATTACTGCAATGATTCTTGGTGGACTAAAAACAGATTCCTGAATTCTGAAGGCTAGAAATGAAGCGTTTACCTTTTGAAGCCACTTCATGAGACATCTTGTGTTTCTCAGGTTTGGGCAGTGGACCACGACACGTACAACAGAACATTCCGGGTTGATCAGAGCATCCAGGGTCAAGCACCAGAATCTGGGGTGGAGTTTGAACTGGCAGGATGAAGGGATTGTGGGTTAATCTTTCACAAATAAAACAGTTTTTGTTAGAAAATCAAAATTCTGTATGTTTGTTTTCTTAAATGTATGCATTTATATGAATGGTTTTGTATGGTTCTTGGACCAGATCAGTCAACTGTCAGTTATGGCCAACAGGGGGCATTGTTACTGTCCCGTAGAAGAGGCAGGCGAAGAATAACGAAAAGAAGGCATGTTTAACTTCATTTGAAACTGTAATTTATAAAGCAGAAACATTACAGTACGGCCTATTATATCACTTATTCCTTATTATTAAAACATTATAATCCCAAATAATCAAACGTCACTCAATAAATTAAACGAAACGAATCAGACGTGGCGATCTAATCTACAGATTATGATGTATAAATCAAATTTTACTCACCAATAGTACCTAGACAGGATCTCAGTCCATCGCGGCAAAGAAACGACCGTGTTCATTCTTCATTTGCTTTAAAATGCTTTAATAATTACATAAATGTGAATGTGGAGTTTCTTTACCCGCTCCTCTGAACAGGACGCATGTTAATGACGCAATAAAAATAACACTGAAAGATAATTGGCTGAATATGCCTCATAATTATTGCCCATTTTTCGGAAGGTGTCAAGTGTTTTCGACTTCCTGCAGCGCTGCGCAGACTGATCGGCGTGTGGCATCAGGGTACCGCGAGAGCTATTCGAAGGTAACTCTCGCGATACTTTGGTGCCACAAACCGATCGATCGGTCGGCGCAGCGCTGCAAAAAGTCGTCACACACCCTTTTATAAAATATGAATAGTTAAGAATGTTTAAGTGTAGTGTAAAGTAATGCAAACACTACAGATGAAGAAAAGCTTGCCAAAAAGTATACTCATTTATCCATGAGGTAAAAGACGTAAAGCCTGTTATATACTACGGTGTTGTAGAGGTTTTGACTTTCAACATTTAACAAAACAACGATAATTCTGTGAGTGTTTAAAAAACACATTAGATTACACAAGGCAAGGGTGAGTTGGCTGTGTATTTGAAAATGGATCGTGCTATTAGTGTCCTGCAGGCTGTTTGTGGTGTGTAATGCCCCAATCCCAGTTTAATCTGACAGGTGAGAATGGAACAGTCTGTCAATCTCAGAGCTCAAACCTAAACAGAGCCTTGAACCACAATCAGTAAGACTGTACTGGTGCTATCCCGCTTACAAAACAATTCTGCTTGGGTTCAATTTCTGACATTAAGCATCACGTTAAATAAGTCAATGAGGCAATCGGTGGAAAATGTCTATTATTACTACGTCAGCAGTGACAGAAAATCACAATTATAACAGAGCATGTGGACCGACAAGATTATAGAAACTGTGCTGGTAACTCTGTGTTAAGAGTGTTAAGAGTGAGGCACTTTACTTATTCACAAAATTCTAAGAGTTAAAGGGAAAATTCTGTCATCATTTCCTCACTTTAGCTGTTCCAAATCTGTATACATTTCTTTGTTCTGATGAACAGAGAGAAAGATATTTGGAAGAATGTTTATAACCAAACAGATCTCGCCCCCCATTGACTAGGACAAATTTGTTTAATATGTTTTTGTTCTGTTGAACACAAAAGAAGACATTTTGAAGAATGCAAACAGTTCTGGGGCACTTTTGACTACCATTGTTTGTTTCCTACTGTGGTAGTCAATAGTGGCCAAGAACTGTTTGGTTTTCTTCCAAACATCTTTCTCTGTGTTCACCAGAACAAAGACATTTATACAGATTTGAAACAACTCGAAGGAGAGTAAATGAAGACAGAATTTTCATGTTTGGGTGAAGTATCCCTTTAACAGAATTCTTACATGTTTGGACAAAAACAAACACATTTTACATTTTTTAAAAAATGGTGCAACATACAAAAAAATGCATAAAAATAATTCCTCAGACCTATCCAACTCAACTTCTCCAAATGCAAACTAAAGTTTAGGAAACCACACTGGGGTCATCTGTACAATCAAATCACCGCTGCCAGCAGTAATCAAAACTATTACAGAAAACACTACACATTATACAACAAAATATCAGTAATACATCTGACAAGTGGGAAACAATTTGTGTGAAAACAAACATGATTTATGTGTTTTGTTTGTGCCACTAGTATAAACTTTACCTTAATTCTGATTGTCAGGTTCAACTTATAAAAGTACAGAACACATTTTCAGCTGTAAACTGACATGAGACATTCAGACTGGTCACTTTTCTTTCTTCTTACTCTCGTCATCCATTATTTAAGACGCAGAATAATATGAACCTCGTTTCTGTCTGGTCTAAGAAAGCCATTTTCTCTCTTTCATTTGCATAAAAAAGTTTGCTTTGTGTCTATTTAATCGCCACTTAAAATCCACTTGGATTCGTGAACTTCTTTGATGAACGGTCATTTCTTTGCCGCTTGTTTTCAACACAAGATCCAGATTCCAGAGTTCTATGCGTTGTACAAAACTGTGGAATTATATTGTGGATCGTTCAGCAATAATGCTCCTCTTGAGCCACACACAGACTGTTTCTATTAACTCTCTCTCGTCTCCAGTGCTCCCAATGTTCACTGTCGCGCTCTAGCAAACGCGTCCCGGAGCCACGGAGAGTCCTCGTAAAGTCTGGGATCACCCAGGTACTCGGTTGTGCGTTTGTAGAAGTAGTAATACAATACAGCAGCTGTGGATAGACGACACACAATTGATATCTTCTGCATGCAAAATTGGCCTACAGGAGAAAACTGTTTGAATTGAATAAAAAAGCGCAGATAATATCAGCTTCTAATACACACATACCATTAAAAATAATAAAAATGGCTTCAATATCAAATATTGATCTATTAATAAAAAATATCACTATAATAAATATTTATGTGGTCACTGATGTACTGTACATCCCTACCGCATTAAATATATATTTATATACACAGTTTAATCTCCACACATGCAGAAAGCGATAAAGAGATTCTTGAGAATATCAACAGTGACCTTTGTGTATAATCAGGTCTTGGCTGAAGTCTAACGTTGGCTTACCAAGTCTCTGGAATACAAAGAGAACCTGAAGGCCATCTGTCCACACGAAACGATTTGAGTCCATCCACCTCAGGTTCTGATAAGACAGAAAATAACAGTGTGAAAATGATGCACACCATACTAATTCTTCAAGTGTGTCTAATATACAGTATTTGTTTCTATAATTTGGGACAAAATAAAAGTGAGTTAAAGCTGTACAGGTACAGATAGGGTTAGTCTGCATTTAAAACAATTGACGGAGAGAAAGTGAATGTTTATGTACAAACCATAACCCAGCAGTGAAAGCAGATGCTGAGGGTCAGATAGAGGGCACACAGTATGAGCAGCGCTCTGAATCGCTCCAGTAACAGAGATACCAGTCCCACCTGGAACACGTATGTGTTAAACATCATGAGAAGAATAATGATGACATTGAACAGGATGCCGATGTCCTGGATTCTGCAGGAAGAGAGAGAAGACCGAATAAAAACACTCATATCACTCTATCAAAGTATGTCAGTGTAGTAATAGACTAATATGTGCTCAGATGTCAGATTTATAGTCTAACTGTGTTTGCCTGCAAGACTCTTGTGTGTAAACATGATTTAAATCTGTTCTCTACATGACACACACTCTTACTTACATGAAGAGCACTAGCTGGACGACCGGGACGGGCCGAATGAGCTCACTGAAGGAGTTGACGAACAGGTCAAAGGCCAGCAGTGCGAGCTGGATGAGCAACACCAGCGAGTAGTTATTAGTCTGGAGCATCTCTGCAGCGATCTGAACCTCCTGAACCCACACAGGAACTCCAGAATCAACTAACACACACAGAGGATTTACAAATCTCCTCCATATGAAAATCTTAAAGTTCACCCTTCATCAGACAGGGGGATTCTCTTTATTTTGATTATATGAAATATGAAAAATCAGACTCGTATCCTGCTGTTCCATAAAAAAATAAAAAATAAAAACAATGATAACTCCTGGAATTGGTCCATATATCCGTTTTATCCGAGCGTCAGCCACACTGAAGAATATGACGGGTGAATTGTAGGATTGATTCTGATATGGTGAACTCCTCATTCGGACTGTTCATTGGTTGAGATCGTCGCATGTTTTCTCCTGAGAGAAAGAACAGGAAGCACTGCAGATCACAACAGAACCACAATAATGACATTTTAGGGATTGAAAATATAACCACAGCTTTTTACATTATACTCATACTATTGTTTTGACTGTATTCAGAATATAGCACAGCATTTCCCGTACCATATGTTTCATTGCAATGACATCTAATGCACCACACACTCCCACATGAAATAAATATTAATATTATTCATCTCATCCATATACTAATAATAATATCCATAATGTTAATAATAATCTCACTCTATACTATACTATCTGTCTGTTTTAAATTGGCCGTGAGTCAAAACAGCAGGCGGAGGTCACAAAGGTCACGCAGGGGATTATGGGTTCATTTCACTGATGGAGGAGGACTTGAGACGTTCTTGGCCGCTCTAATCTCTGTCTGATTCAAAACTCTAAATAAAAACAGATTATTGTACACAGGCGAGCTCGCTCGCTCAACATTATAAATACATATCTTCAGTATACACCTTGTGAATGTGTGTACTAGTCTTTTGTGTGTAAAATCCAAAATCTCCGTATCTACTTATGTATCTATATGAATACTGTAGTATACTTTAGAATTTACTATAGAAAAGTAGAGTAGTTCCTAGATACTAAAGTGTTTTTGAACCCTACCACTAAACATTGAAGTAACTGTTACAGTATTTACAACAGTTTATCAACTCACTGTCGTTAATACTACAGAATACAACAGTATACAAGAGTGCAGTGCAGTGACTACTATATTTTAGTGCTGCATACTACAGTATACTGCTATATACGGAGTGTACTAGAATTTCTATCTATCTATCTATCTATCTATCTATCTATCTATCTATCTATCTATCTATCTATCTATATATCTATCTATCTATCTATCTATCTATCTATCTATCTATCTATCATGTTAGGTTGATCTTATTCAAGAACTCTCTCGGCATTTAGTGAAAGGGCATTTTACTAAAGACATATGTAAATCCAAGTCTGTAGTAAGACAGGACATTTGAAATGGACAATAAACTTTTTAAACTTTCAAGAGAAACCATGAATCAGTCAATCTGGTTGAGTTTTCCAACGCACAGATTTTTACGCAGCTAACTAGCTAACGGCTAACAGTGCAAACAACACACAGTTGAGTTAAGAAGTTTCTCACCTGTACAGCTAGACCTTCAGCAATCATGTTTCTGAAGTCCACCTGACCCATGAAAGCATCGTTAAGTCCGTCAGAACGCGTCGTGATCGCGCAGGAGCGTTGCTGGCTCGAGCTGACCGCCAGACACGGAGCACAAGCGTCTCCCGTAGCAACGGCGCGAGAGCCGCTTACCGTAATGACTGAAATAAAGAGAGACTTTTACGTCCAAACTTTGGCACAAGCTTGTTAAAACGTTAAAAATGTGATTTGTGTGAAAGGGATTATAACCTAAACTGTTATCGTTACCTCTCTGATAAACTTGATGCTTTAATGCCAAAAATGAGCAAAGACAGACGGGATGGGTTTATTTACAGAGATATAGGAGTTTACCCTTATAAATAAGAGTTTGTTTATTTAGACATTAAACAAACTGAATGTGAAGAAGAATGTGTTTTGGGAATACGTAGCACAAAAATCTACCTGAAATCAGAGAAAGGCATTTAACTAAACTTTAAAAAAAAATTAAATTATTTGAATTATTCTTAAAGCGTAAAATATAAATTATAAAATTAAATTTAAATAATAAATAATTCATTTTATTGTTTTTATAATTTGAGAAATTATAAAATCCCCAGTAGATGTGTCTATTACAAGCAGTATGGTAATCGGTTGCGCTTGACTCTCTGCATCCCCCTGCTGGATGAGATTGGCGTTGCTCTATAGAGTTCCGTACAGACACCTGTCACTGCAGTAGTACACCTGGACGAACTCCACATTGCAGATCTGGTGAGTTTAGTTTCTTTCTTTCATTTTTTTGACGAATAAACTCAATTCAGCAGATTTTCAACTATTAAAACCCTTCAGTGTTATCTTTACCAATGAAAAGTGTATTGGCAGTGCTGACATATGGCTTACATTATCAACGTGATACTTTGTTCGTTCTAAAATGATCAGTTTCATTAACTAGTCATTAAATCATAACATTGATATAATACGTGTCTGGTTCCATCTTCCTTAGAATCGTGGTATTACATTTAGGCTACTATGATAATACCATGTTATCCTTTCAAGTTAATTTAAGTACAAATTAAACACTGTGATAAGAATGGCCATCATTTTGTACAATGGTTAATATTAAAGTATGATGACCTGTTTCCATATTTGTACCACGGCACTGCTAAAGTACCCTACTTTTGCCACCTGTTCTGAAATCAAATCCATACTTGATGAGAAATCAAATGTCAAAGTCTACTTTAGGATACAATGCAATGTTGTACACTTACAAAAGTGGTCATTCTTGCACATGGTCACATTTGTTCTTCCTTGGTTTGTTGCATCATAACAGATTAATGATTTAACTGCCTTAGTGTGATCTTGGTGGAATGAGGGAAGTGTGGGAATTGCTCTATGGATTTATTGTCATGCCTATAAATTTCACTTCAAGCAACTACACATTTCTAATCAAACATGTTCAAAGATTAGGTATTTAAAGATTATTCCGACCACTTACTATATTGTACCTATGAAGTTTCTTTGGAGAATTTCATGGAAAGAATCTGTCGTGCTCTGTATTGCCCTGCAGTGCTCAGATATGACAGATTTAAATCACGTATGATCACTCTGAGCTTATCTTACCACAACATAAACCATCTACTTATTAGGAAAATCCTTCTTGTTGTTCATGTGACCTCTGGTCATTTGTGGATTTTATTTCCTGTGTTTAGACCTCATCCGCACGGCCGACGTGACATTGATGCTGCTGAGCGTTCAGTAATGTCTGTGTAAACTGAGCTCAAGTCTTTATTTGCATCTCACTTTGTTTCTCTACGCACACACACACACGTCACATGAGTTCATCCTGTTCTGCTGAGAACATCCTGGAAGTCTATACATGATGAAAAGCACAACAAAAATAAAAACAATATTGTGTTTTTGTGTTCGCTAACTTTATTGGTTAGTGACGTGATGTTATTTTAGTCGATCGTGATTTAAGTTGTAGAAATGTCCAGTATAGTGGAATGTGAATTTGTTTGTGGCGTAAGAGGGAGTTTCTTTCTAAGCCGGTGTGTGTACAGTAAATCATAATGTCACGTCAGTCTAACCATGAGAAATCCCCGTGTGTTTCAGTGCTGTTTTCCAAAAAATGTACTTATCCTAACACGTTTACATATCATAACTTCACACGTATGATTTATACTTCTAGATATCTATAATGTTTTAAGACTATATCAGTCATCCATTTGTTATTCGTAGAAGTGGATGTCATGTGACGTGGAGCAGGTCATTCAAACAGGCTGGACATTTACTGAGGGAGGAGTTGTGTTTTCTCTATCACTAGAACAAACACAGAACATTAGTTTGCTCGATTTACAACCGAGACGTACGGACCGAGATTTTCACCCGTTGGCATGTGACTGAAAACCCTTTAGCTGAAATGTGATGTTAATGCAGACACAGTTTCTCTGAGTCACAAATCTCATGACCGAGGTCAGAAAACATCCCACAAGTGTGTCGGGCTGTTTAACATCCTGGTTAATGTTTATTTGCAGCTATTGTAGTTAATTAACACAGTTTAACCAAGTCATTAACTTTATAACGTTAAAATAGATACACAAACGACATAATGAAAAGATTGGGTTTCTGTGGCTCAACGGAGATCATGGGCTGGAGCTCAGATGGTGGAGGTGTAAAATGAACGTAGATTGTCGAGGTCAAATAATCTGGATTTGTGTAAATCTGATGAGAAATGTTTGCGTTCATTTTGAGATCTTGATGGCAGACGAGACAAATCTGAGCTCAGTTTGACACATTGTTGACATCTCTTCTGAAACTCCATTGACAGACACATTTGTGAGACTCTTTTCTCAGGAGAAATATCTGAGACGCAGATGAAAATCAAACAAGTTTCAATTTTCTCTCCTTTCAATGTCGAGGAGAAATAATTGAGACATTAAAGAGATTTCATCTGTGATTTTTCTCTCTTAGGGGAACCAACAAAATGTTCCTCATTAGAGATGAAGATCAAGTATTTCTACAGTCCTTTGATTTCTCATTGTAGGTATGTCGGGTTGGCTGAGGGACGGTGTGATATTGGAGGGGACGGGCAGCGGTCAGATGTCCCCCCGCCCCAGACTGCGGAGCCCATTGCCAGGTCGGACGGCGAGGTTACAGTCGGGGAGCGGAGCGCCCTCTCCTATCTCCGACGGTCCGGGCAGCATGAGCAAAGCTAAAGAGTTGTTTGAGCTCTGTGATAAAGAAGGAAAGGGTTTCATCACAAAGAGAGACATGCAGGTGAGACCGGACACATCTACATGGGAACTATGATCTGTTCACAAAAATTGCGGATTCGATTCCTAGGAAACATGATAAAACATGGAAACGCAACATGTGTGTGCGTGTGTTTGGTCATCAGCGGTTACAGGGCGAGCTGCCTCTCTCTCCCGAGCAGCTGGAATCTGTGTTTGAGAGTCTAGACCGAGGCAGAAATGGATTCCTCACCCCCCTTGAGTTCCACACCGGCCTAGGTCAGTGTGTGTGTGTCTGTGTGTATATCCCATAATGCACCAGCAGCAATAATGCATCTGTTTATATTTGAACTCATTCTTTGATCAGATGTTAAAATATTGATACTCAAAATAATCAACTCTCTCTGTCACAGGAGAGCTTGTTGGCTATGAGCCGGAGGAGCGAGCGAGGAGCGGTGAGAGAGAGTTAGTGGAAGAGGAGCGATTCGAGCCAGCAGAGATCAGATTGACACACATTCTCATGGAGCTGGGAGCTGATAAACTCTTCACAGAGTGAGTAAATATACACAATCATGTCCCCCGTCATAAAAAGATAAGATTGTGTCGAACTGTGCTTGCGTGTTGGACTTTATCATTATTGTTCTTTCTAGAGGAAAACACAGCACAGATCTTCAGATGTTTTGTTTGTGTGTTATTATTGTGTATGTTTTAACAAGGGCTGATTAATCGCATCCAGAATAAAAGTTTATGTTTACATAATATACAGTATGTCTATATACTATGAATATTCACATAAACTTGTATACATATTTAGGAAATATTTCGATGTACTGATTTATATTTACCAATAATTGAAACTATACATAAGCATTTATTCATTTTATTTTTTTCTTAAATACTGTTTATGCATGTACAGTGTGTGTATGTGTTTATGAATACAAAATAAATATGCACAGTGCACAGACATATGTTATGTAAACACAAACTTTTATTCTTTATTCACGATTAATCGCTTGACAGCCCTAATATTAACTAATCAGACAGGCATTTTTCATAATGGACAATCCAACGTACAGAAAGTCTTTAAGCGTTTAGTGACCCCCTAGCAACCACTCAAAGCACCTTAGCGCAGTGGTTCTCAAACTTTTTCGTTGTAAGGCCCCCTTTGTGTAGAGTGCATCGCTTTGCGGCCCCCCCATATAAAGACATATAATCTTAAACTTAGAATTTTAATTAAACCAAAAACATTCAGTTATACAATGCTGGAACCTCAATTCTTTTGGTTGGTGGTGTCATTTTTCTGATGTTTGATTGCATAAAATCTATGATAAATTTCTATATTTCATAAAATGCCACAAAATCCATCTTGGAGCCCCCCAGGGGGCCACGGCCCCCAGTTTGAGAACCACTGCCTTAGCGACACCCTCACTACTACTCATCACATCATTAATAACACATCAATTTGTCTGTTTGGAAGGATTTTAATTGTGTGTTTGTGTTTTTAGCCACAGAGAGTTGTGCAGTCTTTGGTTTGAACTCCAGCGGGACAAACCCGAGCTCTTGGGCGTGCTGGAGGAGGTTCTGTCCTACACCGTGTCTCATCTTCAGGACGCCCTCAAAGAGAGAGACAACTTAGAGCAGAAACTCTGCAGGTCAGATCTCTGTTCATCTGTTCATCTCTGTTCAATGCTGAAGTCTGAGATGAATGATATATGACAGAAGTTTGATTGTGTGTTTAAATGTCCTGCAGGAGAGAAGAAGATCATGACCGAGTGGTTCGCTCCATGTATGAGGACATGGAGAGTCAGTTAAAAGAGGAGAGAGAGAAACGACAAGATCTGGTAAATACATAAACACACACACCTTTTTTCCTATAATAATCATTGCTGGAACTTATTATGTTATACATTTGGTTAAAAAAATTAGGTTAACCTTTTGACTTTTAAAAAACCCCATAAAAGTTGAATATATAAATATATAAAATAATACATATTGCACATGTATAAATATATTAAAGTACCTGTAAATATTGGTTGAAAATATTCTCATCTTTATTATGATTGTTCAGTACAGTACTTTTGCATTTGGTTATATATTTTTATTTATATATACTGTATATAAATGTATAATTAATAATTTACATAATTTTAATAATTATATAAATCATTTGAAAATAAAATAAATAAATAAAAATATATAAAGAAACCAAATGGAACAAAAGACAACTGTCAAGAACAAAAATAACAAAGATCAAAACATTTACAAGCAATATGTTTTGGTACTCCATTATATACATTTTTAATTTATGAATTTTTGCACATTAGCTTCAATCAACCAGTTCAAATTAACAACACCACATGTGATAAAAAATTATGAATCATTAAAAAATATACACATAATTCTATAATAATATTTTATAAATTATATATTTTATACATAAAAATGTATAAAGTAACCATGCAACTCTAAAGAACAATAAAAAGATCTGAACCAATATTTTCTGGGCCGGCATGGATTAGTCCAGATAAAATGTTCCATATTTGGCCTCTGAATCCATGCTTTTATTATGCTTCAGTCATTCATTTATTCACTTATGTCATATTAATTTTATTTATACCCCAAGTCTAATACATTTTCATTCAGTGATTTAGATTTGAACTAGTTGAAATCTAAACTATTCAGATACTTCTAAGTATTGACAGTATTGTAAAGTTTATGTTGAGGATAATGATGACGCGGATGTAATGATGGTGATGATGTCGGTCTGTTAATGAAGGACAGTGTGAGGCAGGGGGACAAAAAAGAGCAGCTGCTCCAGGAGCTGAGGACACGAGAACAGGAGCTGGAGTTCACCCTCACCAAACAGAGAGAGGTACAGACTTCATTCACTCGTTGACACTTTATTATTCAAACTCTCACTCACCTCTGTGTGTGTGTGTGTGTGTGTGTGTGTGTGTGTGTGTGTGTGTGTGTGTGTGTGTGTGTGTGTGTGTGTGTGTGTGTGTGTGTGTGTGTGNGTGTGTGTGTGTGTGTGTGTGTGTGTGTGTGTGTGTGTGTGTGTGTGTGTGTGTGTGTGTGTGTGTGTGTGTGTGTGTGTGTGTGTGTGCGTGCAGCTGGAGAGCAGAATCAACTCTTTGACCAGCGATCAGGTCGACGCTCGCGTTCAGAACCGCAGACTTCAGAACATCAACCAGGAGCTTCAGGAACATCTGGATGAGAGTCGAGACGAGCTTCAGCGTGCTATTAATCAACTACAGCAACTGCAGAACAACATCAAACACCAGCAGAAGGGCAAAGAGAGGTGTGTGACCCATTCAGTCTTTAGATCTCAGACTTAACAATATTATATTATTACATTCTAAATGATATGATCATTGTTTTTCATCTCTCCAGAGAAGTCTTGAAAGTTTCCCGGAACATGCAGAAGGAGCGAGAAAGTCTCATGCGACAGCTCGACCTGCTCAGGTATGTCCTGACGTCACCTGTAGTATGCAGTGTGACAGGTGTATACTGCAGTATGTAGTGGAGATGTGTACTATGGCCTCTTTTTTACCTCGTCTTATCTGAGAGATAAGACCACAGGAACCGGCCAATCAAAACATAAGTGACCATATCCTACGAGGAGCCTCGGAGACGAATAACAGATGTTATTCTGGTTATTGATCTTATTGATAACTGGAGTGTTTATCTGAGAAGCTGTAAAACTCCAGTAGATAGACAATACAAACACATCCGAAGGGTGTGTACACAACTTATTGTGTTTTCAAAACGTTGTCTTTCAGGGACATGAACAAGCGTCTTCGGGACGATAAAGACGCCCACCACGCTCAGAAGATGGTTAGTCTAAAACATCCTTTCACGTCCCCCACCCCTTATCCTCCGTGCCGCTGCGCACACACCATCTCACCGTGGCCGCGCTACATTTACCCGTATTAAACTTGCCTCTTTATACTTGCCAATGTAATGTTACCCATAATGCACTGCTCCGGAAGGTGCAGCTAAATGTGAACGAATGTATTCTGCTGGATGCATTTTTCGTGGGTTTCGGTAAACCCGCGTGCCGTCTGGATTCGGGATGAAGACAGCCAACACCCTCTTTCGGAAACACGTTGAAGTCTGAATTCGTATACATGGGTTTGTTATGGTGTTGGGAGGATTTACTTCACTGGTCAGGAAGAACAAGGAACAACGTCAAGAAACAAATGACGTCGACCTCCTGTGGAACAAGAGAATCTGTGAACATGGAACTGATCACATTTGGAGAAAGATGTTACAGATGTAACTGTGATTTTATTCAAACAATTTACATGGTCAATTTCTGCTTACAAGAGCCTTTATATAACTTACAAATATAACAAATAAATAAGCATAAATCATTTACATCATCACCTCTTATTTTATTACTTTTTTGTTTATGTAATTGAGTGTGATTCTGTGTCTCTTGAATTGAGCTGCTGTGTCAGTTTGTGTTTTGTCTCTGAAGTATTTAGGAACAAACTAGAGACCATCTTAAGATTTATAAAGCTGAACAATCTTGTATGTTGGCATTGAACAATAAAAATGTTTATTTATCTCGATCCATGTCTCTTTTATAGCTCATCCAAATAATATTGTTAAAAAATGTAAACCACGAATACTGTATATTTCAAAAAATATGATGTCTTGTCAACAACATACATACAGCATGTACATAAAGGATTATATGTAAAAAGTCTAATTTCAATAATATTCCATACTGTTCTTTAGACATCTAAAATGAAGAAACCCGTTCAAAGGAGGGAATCAATACTCGCTAACTATTTCCCACCCAAAAAATCGGCAAAGAGGTGAGCAGACGATTTATCTGATTCTGATCTATATTTGTATCATTTTAGGGGGAAAATCAACTATCCAGATTTTTTGAATGATGTTACATAATTCGGCATTGATTACACGTCTTAAAATATGTTCCTGAGACATTATTGTGACTTTTAAAGACATCTTACGACAAACTCCAAAGAGGAGCTGGAGGACCCAGACATCTCGCTGAGAAATTCACGACCGAAAAGACTCTCAACGGCTGAAGAGACGGAGGACAAAAGTACCGGTCATTCAGAGAGAACCACGGTAAAACATCTGCGAAAAGAGTTTTCATTTGTGTGCTAGTTTAAGTCTGTGTGAGTATATTGGTCCTTCATGCCAAAGATGAACCTCAGGTATTTGCATTACATGGGTGACACACACTTTCGGTCATTTCACTTTCAAATACATTTTTTACTTTATAAATACTTGATTCTACAAATATTTATTTTCATGAAATAGCTTTGAACTCCCCACGATCCTTGAAAGAGTTCTCTGAATAAATACCCCTCTCTCTCTCTCTCTCTCTCACAGAGGGAGGAGTGTAGTCCACAGCGTGTATTTAAGGTGGTGTTTTTGGGGAATTCTGGGGTGGGAAAGAGCTCGTTCATCCAACACTACTCCAGCGGACATTTCCCCAACAACATGGCCTCAACTGTCGGTGAGACGCTCGACTCACACTCTGATTTACCTGCGACGCTTCTGTGGGCGGAGTCATGTGACCTGTCATGTTTGATTGACAGGGATGGATTTCCAGGTCAGAAGTGTGATGCTGGACTCCACACCCGTCGCTCTGCAGCTGTGGGACACCGCAGGACAGGAAAGGTCTGACATCAACATAGGAAAAATTATTCATGTATTGTGAAATACCCACCCAAAATCCAATTGTTTGTCCTAATCTACTATTACTAGTTTCCTTGGTGTAGTAAACAAACCTTAACATGATAGACAGCTGCTAAATTCTTCCACATTAGATTCCACAGCATCACACAGCAGTACTTTCGTCGGGCGGATGGCATCGTTGCTATGTATGATGTCACCCAGGAGACGTCTTTCACGGCTGTCCGCCATTGGCTGGACCAGGTGCAGGTGAGCTCGGATTATTACAAAAGAAAGTCTTAAAAGAGAGTGCCAACTATTTAATACAATATATGACAACACCACAATGCAAAAGGTATCTTTACAGTACATCTCAGTTACATAACCTTGATTGAAACTTTACTATGTGTCTGTGTGTGTGATTGGTAGGAAAAGATGACAGAGGGGGCGTGTCTGATGTTGCTAGGCAATAAGACAGACCTAGCAACAGATGATAAAAGGCAGGTGACCAAACCACAAGGCCGGAGGTTGGCCGAGGTGAGAAATGACTCTGAGAAATTCTGCCACACTTAAGGGTTCAGTATTTGTGAAGTGAGTGTTGATGTGGTTTGTGTTGACAGCAGTATCAGGCTGAGTTCTACGAGTGCAGTGCTAAAAACAAACAGCACGTGGAAGAGGTCATGACTCACCTCACCAGGTGATATCAGGATCACATAGATTGAAGTGATTGATACCAAGCAAGTGCAAAGGTGTAATGAGATTTAAAAGTTGATTTCTTTCTGTTAAAGGTTACTTGCCTCGCAGCAGGATAAACAGTGCGAGTCCGCGCTCCGCCTGGAAGTGCCGTCCAGCAGAGGGCGCTGCTGCGCATGAGCGCCGCGGAACTACACCACTCATTAATAATAATAAAGTGACGTCACTGTAAACTTCAGAAAAACGGTTTAAATGCACTATGTAAAAATATAATATTTATTAAGATTAACCCACAATACTGCTGGTTACTCACTACAGAACCTGCTGTGTTTTAACAATCTTTTTGTATTATATCAACGATGGTTTTATTTTATGAAAAGTCTTGAAAATCAACCCGCTTTTTGGTAGATCGACTACCATCGTGTACCATGTTTGTGTACCACACTTTTACTACAAATATGTTTACACTATGGTTACTGCATTGTTATTCATTGTTAAGGAGGATTGAGGCAACGTGAATGTTGATGTATTTTATAATAATTAGTATTACTCTGGAGCATTGTGTTATCTTGATGCAGTATGTATTAACAACTGTTTTGGAAATATAAAATAAATGTCATTTTTACATTTATGCTTTTTACTAGACTGTACACTTGCAAATAATTACAACCGCGTTTGTAGCCCGTTCTCTCCATGATCAAAACGTGTGTATTATTATTTGCAATATTTTGCGAGTTATCTGAAAGCTCGACAGCGCCCTCGCATGTCATTTCGAGGTAGTTGCCGTGCATTCTGCGCGCCCCCGAGCTCGCACAAGAGTCAAGACCCCAGACGCGCGCGGGCAGTGCCTACAACAAACACGAACAGGACAGAAGGAAACGGACACCTGGAAAAAACCTTACTGGATTACATCATTAAACAAATCACATTGTTTTCATCACAACCTTTCGATTGTCTCATAAGGTGAGTGTTTTTTTTAGGAACGATTTACGTTTTTTCACCTTGCGTATGTTGGTCATAAATAGACAGAATATGTGCGTTATATTTTGATTTATGAGTTTTGAATACATACCATGTACGCTTGCATTTAACATCAATTTTTATGTATTTATCTATTTTAATATTATCCTTTGATCTGTTATTTATTTGTTTCTCATTAAAAGTTTACCAATAACACTTTCAAAACTCATTAACACCTTAATGTACTGAAGGGATCATAACCTTTCTAATTATGATCTCGTGGCCGTCCTGTATATTTGGTTGCAGGTAACAGGATCTGTAATAAATGTCAGATTCTTCAGATAGTGAGGTGTGTGAGAACTTAAAATTCAGCTCATGAGACTCAGATGATGTTGAAAAAAACTTGTAAAACTTTGAATAAACTATTCATATGTTGACCACAACTGGGGCCACGAGAGGTCACGCAGCCCATGATTCTTATCACAGCTCAGCCTGTATTTAAGACTTTACCAACTGGAAAATATTTGCCCAGGGCCCTGTGAATCCACGATTTACATTGTCTTATAAAAAAGCAAAATACAAGATTCAATATTTATGAATTATAAGCTATTATATTATGTTCTATAAACTCTATTTCATACTTATTTGATGGATTTCTAAAACAACAGTCTCTGGTTCTTTTAATGTCAAGTAGGAAATCCAGCAGATGCCATAAAAAAACAAGCGGGTGTAAAAACACAAGCCGTAGTGTCGACTGGAGTCTGTTTCCACACTGAAGAGAGATGTGAGAGTTACTCACACGGCCAGAGATATATCTGCTCATGGCTGAGGTTACAGGGTTACTATAGTAAAAGTTCTTTTACTGGAGCCTGTCTGTCTCTCTGACTGTCTCACACTTTCTGTGAGTCACATATCCTGTCGTTCTGGCAGATTATTCCACCTCCACACCCCAGATTCTCTCAAAGTTTCCCTGTTTGACGCGAACTGGACGCATGTGTATTCCCATGCGAAAGGATGAGATCTCTTTAATATCTCAGTTATTGCTTCTAGACATCAATGAGATTAAATGGAAACTTTTGCTTACGTCTCTTGAGTCTTGAGAAAAAGAGTCAGAAATTGGCAAATGTGTCTGTCATTAGAGTTTTAGGAGAGATGTCAACAATGTGTCAAACTGAGCTCAGATTTGTCAAACATTTCTCATCAAATTTAAACAAAAATTCAGATTATTTTATCTCTACATTAATTAACTCTTTATGTATTTGAACAATTGTCTCATTTGTTTCTTTTTATTTGTCTCAAGCAATTTTTCGGAGAAACAGCCGAGACTATGTTGATACACATATTAGCATCTTTAGGGTTTATTACAGGTCACATTTCACCCCAAAACCAAACAATAAATAATGATATGTTGAATGAAGATATTTGGACTGTAAGAATTTTTTTATCATTTTCATGACACGTTTTTCTTCCACATGCTTTTACTTCAACCGACCTTTAATTTCCTTTTGATTTTGGAGTGAAAAACACATTTCACCGAATGCGTGTTCTCCACTGAACTTCCACACAAAAGTCAGCGTTATCGCATCAATTCTGTGTGAAGTCGGGGTCAGATAAAGAGCGGGGGTCTCTCGGGGGTTCTGAGATGGACTCGTGGTTTTCCTCACACCTGTCAAACGGATGCCGTCTTTAAAACCCTGTAAAATCTCTCCATCTGTTGCAGGATGGCAGATGTGGAAGGAAAAACGCATACCTGTGGGACGATATGCCTCAAATATCTTCTGTTCGTCTTCAATCTTTTCTTTTTGGTGAGCACAGATGTGGGGTTGATTTCCAGAAAACACACGCACGGATAATATGTATCGATTGAGTTCACCTTTAAATGATCAAATCATCTGCCAAATGCATAACAATGTAAATGCATATGTTGTGTTGAAAAATGGACTGAACTACACTTTAACCTGTCAGTTGGCAGGGGGCGCTGTGATGGCGGTGGGAATATGGACTTTGGTGGATAAAAGCGACTATATCAGCCTTCTGTCCTCCAGCACTTACATGGTGGCAGCCTACATCCTGATCGGTGCAGGGGCCATCGTCGTGGTTACAGGGATGTTGGGCTGCTGCGCCACCATCAGGGAACAAAGAGGTCTGCTGATAGTGGTAAGAGGGCATCATGGGTAATGTAGTCAATGTTCCGAAGTAAAACACACGGATGGGTTTCGTACCTACGTACAAAAGTATAGATCTTAAGGTGTTCTGGATGGTTGCTAGGGGGTTGCTATACAGTTGCTATGGTGTTCTGGGTATACTAGGTGGCTGAGTCAAAAGCGCCCCCTCCCCACCCAAGTCTCTTTTATATTCTGGCCTTTAGATATAGCTCGAGTCCATGTCATTTATATAGTATATATGAAGGAAATGGCACAAAATTTCATCGTTTCAGTGCAAACTGATGAAGTCCAACACAAAGACGTGAAGCGAAAGTTTTGAGAATGAACAAAGTGGACAGTGTAAACACCGGATTACAGTAGCCGTCTGGAATCTTGACATTCAGCAGTGTGTCGCGTCAGGAATTATTCTGGGCGCATGCGGTCACCTCGGGTTCAAATTAGTTTGCTCTCTGTGTATGTGTGGTTGTGTAAGTGTGCGCTTTTAGGTGTCACAACGCTCAATATCATATGTGATTTATATAAAGGTGTGTGTATCTTTAAGAGATCAGACTTAGAAACTGAGTCATAGCTGAGGAATGACGGGCAGCGAAAGAGAGAGAGACGGGGGAGTATAGAGGAAAGGGAGTGAATACAGACAAGAGGAATGAGAAGGAGAGTTATCGGCTGGCTAGAAAGGGACAAAAAACATGTTGCTTGCAAACACTGGGCATATAATACAGAGAGAGAGAGAGAGAGAGAGAGAGAGAGAGAGAGAGATTTGTTTAACTTTAATCAGCTGCTCGACCACGACAGTACATTTTTAGCATCTGATATGAAAGTTGTGTGTGTAAGATGAAAAGGTCATCATTGTTCATTCTCTGACACTGACACAACAAAACACAAACTGAAGGTTCATTTAGTAAGAAAACTCTTAATAAATCAAATCAAATAGATTTACATTCACAGACATGCAACATATTAATGACTTGCTGGTGGGCTTCTTTGACATAATCATCTAGCAACCAGTTTATACAGTATGTACAATCTATTATGAATGTGTCTTATATATGATTTTTTCCCTCTGCAGTTCTTCATTTTGTTGCTGTTAATCTTTTTACTGGAGATCACAGCTGGAATTTTGGCCTATGTTTATTATCAGGAGGTAAACTCACATTCACCGTGGTAGAAATATAATTCTCCATATTTGTGTATTTTTTTGCATTATAACTTCTTCAAACATCTCTGCATGTATGCATGTAACTAACCACCTGATAACAATGGTTGCAGTACAGCCATGATATCAAATGAGTTTTATTATGGGAATGCATGACGACGTCAAAACATGAGGTTCACCCAAAAAATGAAAATCACCCGTCACATTTAATTCCCCCTCGTGTGGTTTAAAACCTACGACTCTTTTTTTCAGTGGAACACATAAAAGAAGGTATTTTGAGAAATGTCTCAGTGGTTTTGTGTTCATACAATGGAAGTCAATGTTGTTGGGTTACCGACATTCTTCAAAATATCTTCTTTTGTGTTCTGGAGAAGAAAAAATCTCATACAGGTTTGGAATGAAATGAGGGTGAATAAAATCATTTCTAGGTGAACTATCCCTTTAAGAAAACCATGAATCGTGAGTCCCATTAAACCCACATGCACATGATGAGTGTTGTATGTTTTCTGCTCGTCCACTCTTCTGTTTGTCCACCTTTATAAAACCCTTGATCTTCTTCCTCCCTCCTCTTCCTCCTCTAGTGTTTTCCTCTCTGCTACCAGGTAAACAACTACATAGAAAAGAAACAGCTAAACTTCCTCTTATGATAACTTTGTTTACTTTTTACATTCATATTTTACGATAATTTGAATTTATGGGACTTTGTACCTGTAAATGATAACAATATTTCCAAACTCCTCTCTGTTTCCCCATCTCCTGCTCTTATATACACTATGATAAAACCTGCAGCTTGAAATGCAGAAACCCAGCGTATGGTCTGACGTGTTTATCTGTGACTGCAGCTGAACGCTGAACTGAGGGCCGATCTGAAAGAGAGGATGATCCAAAACTACCAGCAGCCGGGTCAAGAGCAAATCACCAGAGCCGTGGACAGACTCCAGCAAGAAGTAAGATAAATCATTATAGATCTAAATCACACTAGAGTCAAAGAATGAGTTCTCGGTTGTTTTATTTAAGCATCAACTAAGATTCAATATTTAACTTTTTGAAATGTTTCTGCTTAGATGAATTTCTGTTAATGTTTACGTGAGTAAAATCTGACCCTTCATTACAATGCAAATGTACCAAAGTTCTCTCTCTCTCCCTCTCTGTCTGGCATAGTTCAAGTGTTGTGGTAGTAACAGCTCAGCTGATTGGAGGGAAGGTGCTTGGATACAGACATATGCTGACAGACGACTGGTGCCTGACAGCTGCTGTAAGACCCCCTCAGAGCGCTGCGGGGTCAGAGACCACCCATCTAATATCTACAGAGTGGAGGTACACCGGAAGAGCTACACAGAGTTTTATTCAACAGTCTAGAGGAGACGACATATTGTCTGGGGTTATTTTTAGGGGAGAAAATCAAAGAAATAAACTTAAGTTGAAATCTCATTGCTCAAATTTTTTGTTGAGTAGATATCAATATTTCATTGAAGCTATAAGACGTATAGAATCTTTTTAAGTCTCTTTCTCCCTTAGGGTGGTTGTATATCAAAACTAGAAGAGTTTTTACTTCAACATCTGCTGATCTTGGGCTCAGTGGGTCTTGGGATTGCATTTTTACAGGTGATATTTTGTATTTATACACTGATATATATTGCACAAATACAATCATGAAAGCTTTTATTTGCGCTGAATGTTGTTTAAAGTGTACTGTTATGAATATCACGTTTTTCTCATTCACCCTTTGACATCTCTCTCTTTGTGTATCAGATTGTGGGGATGATATTTACCTGCTGCCTGTTTCAAAGTCTGAAAGAAGATTTATACTGAACGAAGAGTTACATGAGCTCTGTACCAACCAAAACACATGCCTGTTACTGTATACTTTTACCGTGTGTATATATATATATATATATATTATGCATCATAAATATGTCAAAATATGTAATGTGACAATGATGAGTCAATATGTTTTGGCTGCCGGACAGTCACTCTTGGAATTATTAATGAAAACATAGTTCAAACCCCAATGTTCAAAAAGCATCTACCCCTTGGCTGAAAGTGGTGTATTTTTGCAATAAAATTAATCATTAGAATTTTTTTTATTGCTGGTGTCCCATAAGAAACGAGTTTAAACCCTTCTACCATAATTATTATTGATAAAAAATAGTTTTACCTTTAAGTTTAGGTTTACTGTTTTAAATACTTCATATTATTACTATTTTAATTTTGAAGTTATGCATGTTTTGTGTATGAAAGTTTTGTAAATTATTAAAACATTTACATTTATTTATTCGCATGTGACTTTAGTGCCTGCCGTGTAACGTTACTGAAATTACCAAAACGACATTTGCCTGTAACAGAAAACGATTAATGAAAATAATCTATATGATAAAAATTAAACAAAACAATATACAAAATGTTAAATGCTCACTCATTTTAATAAAACCGTGAGCTAAATGCAACGATAAATCGAGTTTTATGAGGTCCCCCTCTCTACTGGAACTACTTCCGCCTCAACTGTTTCACACGGAACTTTATAACAGACGGACCCATCTAAACAATATCACCTGATCAAATGATTTCCCTTCTCTGTGTTTTTAACATTATTTCAACACGTTTATTCTATTTTATCGCATCGATTTAATAGGTTATTGTTGCTCTTTTTATTTTTTTTATCGCTCTTTGACGATCGATCTCTGCAAACTTAGAACATGACATCTAAACCTACTTGTCTGATTGTGGCCAGTGCTGCACCTGCAGGTAAGACTGAAAACATTTACATCGTTCACATGTATATATGCCACAACCCTGCTGAATATACAATAAAACCATTTAATGGTTATAATAGAAATTCTATTTTAACGGAAACTATAATGGTCTCTGTCTGTGTCTACTGGGAATATATTGGGTTCTATTGGTGGAATGTTCTTTGGCAGATAGGATGAGTAAACAGTTTTATTTGTATCCTCCAGGAGTATCAGCTCGATCATTTCAACAGTGTTTTACTATGTGCAGTTCAGTGTTTAATCTGCAGACAGCCACACCTGGAGTGAGAAAACACACACTGCAGCATCCATATCAAGTTTATTCTCCAGTGTCTGTCCAGTTCACCCAATTAAACCATCCCATCACTTTTTCTGTGTAACAGGGGAAGCCCATTGACTTTGTCGGTGTGGATGACAGCACAGCCCGATGGGTGCAAGAGTTCAGCATCAAACCTTATGCCAATCCGGCTAAACTGGAGTCTATCGATGGTCCGAGAAATATTTTCTTCTGCATGTGTGACATAGGCACCACAGGTCTGCTTATTTCAGGTTTTGATGTATTGTGTGATGTTTCAGGTGCCCGTTACCAGACGCTGTTGATTCCAGACTGTCCGGGGGCCCTGAATGACCTCGCGCACAGCGGCTCCCTCGCACGAATCCTGTCGCACTTCACATCACACCAAAGTGAGTCAATCTCTAAACGCATCTCGCATGTTAATAGAGATCATGATAAAAGTTCAGCTTCATTCTTGTGTGTGGTTGTATGTCGTAGAGCCCATGTGCGCTGTGGGACAGGGTGTAGCTGCTCTCTGCTGCGCCACAGAGGAACAGAAGTGGATATTTAAAGGCTACAGCATGACTGGCGTATTTGCTCATTTCTACCATATCAATCAACAACTTTATAACACAGATGTGTCTGGAAATGACTGTAGTGTTTGTTCTGTTGTTCTTTCAGCCGTCTGTATTTGAGCTTGTACGTTCTCCAGACTTCGCAAACCTGCCACTCATTGTGGAGGACTTCATTAAAGACAGCGGTGGATCTTACACCGGTGAGGTCACTTTTGAGCTTATTAAAGGCACAGTTCAATCAGAAATGAAAAGACAATCAACAGAATGTTCACACTGTGCTTTTTTCACAATAGATTTGTGTTAAATGAACAAGTCACATTGGATTGTTTTTAACACACCAAAAAATGTGTCCTTCACAGCGAGCGTTGTGGATGCTGTTCATGTGGTCCTGGATCGACATCTGGTGACGGGGCAGAACTTTCAGTCCACATGTGCAGCGGTCAACAATCTGGTCCTGCTGTGTAACGCCAGATAAACGTGTTCAGATTCAACAAAAGATCCCGTCACTGAATGTGAACCTGAAGTATTATCATGTGTATTACACTATTGAAAGGAAATCAATCACGTCGTCGAGTCTTCTCCACTTCAAATGTTATGACATACCAGAGTTTAAATGAGAAATATATATGACTTTTTATATGATCATTTAAACGTTTGTTTAATTTGTAAAATGTGAACATTGAATTTCAGTGTGAGGAGGAGGTGCAAAACGAAAACCTTTTCAAGAATAAACTCTGTAAATAGATATAATACAAATGGATATGTTAATGTTTAAAGTAATTTCAATATTTTGCTGCAGAATAGCAGTTTAACAAAGCATGTTTTAAATTGTTTTAAATATGTTAATATCTTTTATAACCAAAATGTTCTGTGCGTCTATACAGTATGTGACTGTAGTACAATGAACACAATACAGCAGGAAAAACAAACGAAATTTGGACCAGTGCATCACAATTGTATTCCTCAATAAAAAACGCTTCAAACTGCTGATTTTCCATTAAGAATGCTCTCGACTGGGATGTAATTAAAAAATAATTTTATTGGCATGCTCAACAATGGTATCGCCATAAATATCCTAAACTCCTCGATAAATTACACTGTATTTTTGGAAGCAGATTAAACAAATGGAGGTTTAATCACAGTTGAATAGGTCACAAAAGATCATAGAAATAATCCAATCCTTGTCCCAGTTCCCACATGGAAATTCCAGTTCCCAGTTCAGATGCCAATGCAATACGGAGCTGGAGAAACTAGAGAACGAGAGAGAGATTATCTCAGAGCTAAACGTTACTCATAATTCATGTTGATGTTCAATCGAGCTTTATACAAACCATTAAAGTGGGAGCGTAAACAACATGTTTCACTCCATTATTCCTGCAAAACAATTTGAAACATTTCAAGAGTCATTCTTTAATATTAGTGGAATGGATTATTTTACTGCACTCTTCTAATGAAACAATGTAATGATCTGATCCATGCTAAAAGTTAGTTTGTATACTTTTTATAATTGAAGAAATGTTCTCCAGCGTTTTCATCCCACTGGAGTTTAGGTTTGACCTCTTTCAGGAGTTCAATATATCTGCACGAGATGTATGAAAAGTACAAATTTCAGTGAACAATTCATATTTATCAGCATTTACAATTTACAACAAAAATACATTTTAATGCAATTAACACATTAAGCAGCTAATTTGACATTCTAGTTGTTTTTTTTTGCTATTCTGTGTGATTTGAAACATGCAAAAATCTTTGTTTCGTTGTTTATTTTAATTTTTGAAAAAACAGTGTTTCTTACCTTCCCCCCAGCAGTGGTTCTGCCCCGCCATGACTGCTGAAGTCCAGACCGTACATGTTGATTCCAACCAGGATTTTATTTCTCCACTGGTTCTGAGGAGCGAGCTGAAGGACACACTCTCTGACCCACGGCAGCGGAGAGCTCGGCCCGGGCCTTACACACCACAGAGCCAATCAGAATCGGTCATTAAATGAGTTCAAAGAGTAAACAAACAGTACAACACAGTGTATAAGTGTGTGTCTGACCTTCCAGGGCCTGAATAATCGTACGTCATCAGACTGAACGCGTCCACCACAGGTGCCAGTTTCTCAAAATCCTCTCGCTCAAACATACCAGGTTGACCCGTACTGACCATTAGACGAACAAACACACATTCGATTTATTCATGACAAATGAAGTGGGCGAAAAGAACGACAAAAAACCAGAAACTTCATGTACCCAGGTGCTATCGCAGGAGGGATGACCAGCACACAGCTCAGCTTCCCGACCTTCAGAGTTTCACAGAGGTGTGTGACCAAGTGCGCCAGCTCTCTACAAAACACACGGAAGTGAATCACAAATCTCACGTGCTTAGAAAACACACAACAATGAGCACCGAGTGTTTCCCAGTAATACACACACAATCTTACTTTCTCTTGTTTCCTCCTAACTGACTCCATAACTCCAGTGTGTACCCATCAAATCCTTCAGCCTGTGTTTCATGCAAAGAAGAAATGATAGCTAATCAGTTCATATTTTGGGAATTAAAAGCAGGCATATTACATCGCGAATACACTGACTGAGTTAATATCACGTAAACACAATGGTTGTGTTATGTTAGACTGAGATTATAAACCTTTGCCACTTCCAGCGCCTCTCGACCCAACTCCTCCATCTCGTCCTCGCTGTCCAGCACGCTCATGTAATCCTGATACGACCATCCATCAAACAAAAGCCGAGGAACTTTCAGAGAGAGAAAGACAATTGAGAGAGATTGAGAACTTCGTGCATACAGCCACTGATTCATCCATAGACACATCCATTCACGCTTACGTATTTTGTTTTTTTTGTTGGCCTTCCTCACAGCTTTAACCCAACCTGTAAAGAGAAAGAGTTATTCATCTCTCAGATCACACCTGTGTCGCTGCTGATCTTATAAAGAGGTGAAGAAATGTTCTGACCGGGGTCGTGGTCATGCAATCCGGTGATGTGGAAACTCTCCGGTCCTCTTCGTCTCAGCTGGAGCCACACTGGAGACACGGACGTCAACTTGGGACCAAACAGCTTTGCGATGTCGTATCCACGAGAGTTCCACTGAGAGACAGAAAGACGAGTAGACAGACTCGCTAAAAGCCACGAATTGAACAAGTATTGAGACAAGGTCTGTGTTTCTGACTGACACAGGTGTGTGACTCACAGGTGTGATGTAGCCCAGTACGGCTCCCTGGAAGTTTCGTGCGGAAACGCACTGCGGACAGTAACGCTTCTCCTCCCTCACTATATCCTTCCAGAGAGGGTCCGAGACCAACAGACCCCGGTCCTGCGCTGGACGATCTGCTGCTGTGGTCTTTACAAACACAAATGACATCACACACATGTGACATGGTTAACTGACATTTATTTGAGCAGCATCACTGGAGACCCGAAGCATGACATACTTCATCTATAATAAACATTCATGAAAAATCAAAAACGAGTCACATTTTAGTTATGATATGCTTACAAATGTAAAACATTTGTCTCACCTCAGCCTCCTGGATCTTACTGACTTTTTTGGCATCGGTCTTTGACAATGTGCCTCTGACAACATGTACCAGCAAACACATGAGCAGAAATATCACATCTGCTCTCATTTCAGCACCTCTGCTGCTGGAAGAAAGAACATATTAAATATTGTATGTATTATTAAATACATCAAATAATTTACCGTACAGTCTTAGAAGCCCATTTATGCCATTAGCAAAGTGCTGTATATATTGCATGTGTGTATATACGAAATTAAAATCTGCATTAACTGCAGTTGTAAATGCACCTGCATTGTAGCTTTAATACCGAACGCTAAAAATAACAATAAATTACAGTAAATTCACACACGTACCCGATATTTGTCTAGTGTAAGTGTTTACCGTGTGATACAAATGCTCATTACTTCACCAAAGATGATGTGGACATGCAGGTTTGACAAGCCTGTCTGCAAAGCATTCACAGTCACGTGATCGGATAAACGGAACGCGACTTCAAAATAAGAGTATAAACTCATAAACTTCCTATATCACCACGATTAAGCTACATTATTTTATGTTCTTCTGACATTAAATATTTAGACGTGTATTTAAAGCCAACTATTCTATAAAATATATGCATATGTATTTTTAAAATAGTAATTGTTAACGGGACAACGAAAATAATGTGAGGCATCATGCATACAGCCATATTCTTACAATAGTGTGTAGAGTTTAGTAGTTTTGTTTATGATAAGGGTGGCTATCTGTTTCCACCAGGTGTATTTATGATTACTGCAGCTTTATTGCAAAATACTGTTAACATGGTCTGTTAACATTTACGTATAAAAACACAATGGCAGGGCAGTTAAATCCAGCCAAACATAGCAAGTTGGTGAGAGCAAAAAGACCTCAAATCACACCAAACTCAACTTAAAGGTCCAGTGTGTAATTTCTTTTAGGGGGGATCTTTTCTGGGGGCAATATAATATACATGTTTACCTTTTCAGATGCATATAAAGACCTTAAGTAATGAAGTGTTATGCCTTTCTTACATTAGAATGAGCTATTTCTACCTACATACAGCTATGGTCCCCATGCATGGAATTCGCCATGTTGTTTCTACAGCGGCCCTACAGAGCGCGTTTCATAAACGTGTTATCCTCTTCGGCATAGAAGTAAAAACGTGACAACATCTTAGTTCTGTGTCAGTCGCCGTAGTGCTTCAAAATGGGGTTGCAATTCGCAACCTCAGATGCCGCTAAACTTCATACACTGGATCTTTAAGATTTGATTTTTATAATTATTTTGATGTGTATTGCATTGGCCCCTTGCGTTATTGAACTATAACAACATGAATTTGAACACTTATGGATCTGTCTACAGTCTACAAATACATTGTTTTGAAGCAAAGGTCATGTGTTCGAATCTCATGGTTTGATGTAATGGCTCTCCTGAGTTCACACACAGCACAAACATGAGACAGACAGAAAAACACTATCAAAAACAACGTTTTATTTTCTAATCCATATCATATTACCAAAACATGAAACAGAGGTGAAAACTGGAGCTAAAAGTGGGCGAATGAGATATCTCCTAATGACACTAGATCAGATTCTTTATCTTCATATCCCAAATGTTCAGCGGTGACTGAAGAAACCCTGAGGATGATTGTACTTATAGGGCTTCAGACGACTGGGACCCCTGAAGAAACAGACAGATAGAGAAAGAGAGATGTTTCTCATTATTTCTCACATAATACAACAGAATGAACTCAATGTAAAATTATGTTAAGATGAGCGTTCTGCGAGTTACCTGGCGGTTCTCAAGCACATCTTCTCTCTGGGGAACTCCTTGGGACCTTCTGAACCATCACACACTTGATTCTCCGTCTCCAGGTACACATCCAGACACACGCACAGACGCTGAATCTGATTGGTCAGAAGCTGGAGGCCTGGACGCGGCCCCTGCAGCTCACCGCGGAAGACGTTTACCTCACTCTCGATTGCCTGCAAACAAACAAATCCGCTTCAGTTCTTGAGTGTGTAAACATCTGAAGAGATCTGGACCGTGGTGCTCTTACCCGCAGGTTATCGTCAGTGCGGCCGCTTCCTTCTCCTTTCCATTGGAGGGAGAGGGAGAAGAGGGGCGTGACCTCAGGATACCGAGGGTTCAGCGCCAGAGCGGCCAGAAGACGTGCTGATGGAGATAGAAGAACTTTTAAAGAGCATATGCGAGACGTATATATTCAGCACAAATTCCACAACCAAACCCTGAATGGTCCTTTTCTGTCTAAGTGGGCAGTTCTTAGCTATGCTGATGGTCAAATTTCTGGCTACACAGTTCTCACCCGTTCCTCTCTCCAACACAGCCATGAAGAAAAGATCCGTCTCACACGCCAGACCAGCCTTCAGCAAATGCTGCACGAAGCCCAGCTCCTGTCAGACAACAACCACATTATCTCTCAGGAATCAGAAGGAAACATTCATTCTTCAGGAGTGATTCTAGACGCAGAGGAACGTACAGTGAATTCCTGGTAGCTCATCATGGTCCAGCGCGTGAGGCTGGAAACCACTTTAGCGGGGAAGAGATGCTGACACTCGCTGGACACAGGAATGATGCTGTGCTCTGGAACAGACCATCATACACTTCTGTTTAATAGGTAAACAGCCTTGCGTTCAACACAAGCGTCAGTTTGTCGTGTTTATGCGTGTGTGTACCGAGCGAGCTGAACTGTTTGTGTAGGGCCAGTCTGGACTGCAGACGACCTCCGAGAAGCTTCATGGTCCTCTCCATGTGACTGGCGCTCAGAGCGTTACGAGTCAGCTTGGCCTGAAACAAACACGACATCAAAACTATCTGTCTGAACGTACTGTCAAACTATTACAAAAAGGAAAGTCAAACATTTATAAAGCCAAACACACACCTGCACGTTGTCAGTGGAGAACTGCAGGCCGCCCAGTTTCTGCACCCAAACATACGGATGTCCTAAATCTGAGACGTAATCCTCAAACGTACTGATTCTGCACACAAAGATCATTGATGTTTGATTATATCTGTATCAGTATTTTAACTCTGGATTTAAAACGATTATTAACTTAAAGTTATTTACCCGACTTTATCAAACTGGTAGCGGTTGGCAGGGTTGGGCGTCTCCCGGCCGAGATCAGAGGCATACAGACAGTTGAGTAAACTGTCTGGGTTCATCAGATCCCTGTGACACACACACACACACACACACACACAGTAAAAATGTTGTTAAATAAAATCATTTAAGATGGTTTAGATATGGATGTCGTGCTCATCGACTGACCCGGCACTGATGGCTCCTGACAGATCCACAGAAGTGGAAACGTTGCTCTTCACAGTGAGAATGTTGAGGTTCATGAGATAATAGAAGTACAGGTGCAGCACACTGTTGTCTAAGAAAAAAATGAAGGAAGAATACAATTCATATCATTCCTGCTTCTCTGAACTGTTCAAATCATTTCATGTCACAAACTACATTTAATAAGACTAGTTAAGGTGAAATAACTAATAGATAGCGTTTTGGGAATAGTTCACCCAAAAATGACAATTTGCTCACCCTCCACTTGTTATACGTATACATTTCTTTGTTGTGCTGAACACAAATGAAGATATTTTAATGAAAGTTTGTAACTAAGCTTTTTAACTAAGATTAAGTCTTTTGTTCTACTATGGGAGTCAATGGTGACCCAAAATGGCAAATGATTTTTCATTTTTTGGTGAACTGTTCCTTTATTTATGAAGCAGAATCACTAACACTCTTGATACACAAATACTACTACTACAAAATAAAATATATATATATATTTTTTGTAGTGATTTGTCAAACTAAATGAAAAGATACTGTGTTTGTTTGATAACGCACACACCTTTACACTTGAGGTCAATGCAGAGCGAGAGAGGGTGACGCCTTAACATTTCTCGACGCTTGTCATCCAGCTGAACGCCGACGGTCCCTCGCCGACGCTTCTGAACACACAAAATAAGAGAGTTAAGACACAACCTAAAGCACAAGAGAAAAACTAAAGAATGAAAGAGTCTGACTGTGTTCTGCTGCTCCTCCTCAGCGTCTGAATCACTCTCATCATCTGAGAAAAAACACAAAATCAGATTTTGATGGATTGCACTTACTCTTACAACAGACACACAGACATAAACATGCACCTTGTGAGTCTTCTGGAGGTCTGGAGAGAGCTTTGGCCTCGTCCACGTCTCCACTGATGCTCGCCGACAAACTTTTGTCTAAAACACACATCACGTGATGTCATTACAGAATTCGTTTCAATGTGCTCTGAGAAGGGGGTGGGGTGGGGTGGGGAGTGTCTTACCGCAGGCCTGTCCATAAGCGCTCGCCTGCACCAGTAGCACATAGAGAGGAGGCGGAAGGTGACGTGCCACCTCGGCCTGCTTCTGCATGCGCTCGAACGGCATCGACAGATACTCCTGAACTGGTACAGACGCCTAAGAGAGACAGAAACAGTCAGTCAGGACTGCCACAATGAGAAAGAAGTTTAATTCGTGAAACCAGAGCTTTACCTGCATGATGTTCTGCAGTCCAGGCTGAAGGCTGCCCAGATATTCTTTCTTTTGTTCAATAGCTTTCTGGATCTTCTCCTTACTGGCCAGTGACGTCTTATACTGCTCCGCCAACCTGTAGGACACACAAATGAGCAGATGAAACAAGATGTTTCTCAATGTTATCATTCTGTGGTCATGATTCAGATGTATCAGATGTGCGCCTGTCACCGCTTCCTCTGCTCCAACTCCCAGTCCAGTCGAGCGAGGGTGAGCTGGTGGTGGTCGTCTCGAGTGACGTGAGGCCGTGAGATCTCCTCTGGAGCCTCCTGAAAGAACTCCTCCTCGCTGACCAGCTCGATCTCCTCATGCTGGGACCTGACACACGCACACATTAACATCTGCTCCTCACGTTATTATCTATATTTACTACGTTCATTTCCATTTTACTGTCTGGACGACACAAATTTAAAATTCCCAAATATTTGCAACACAAGCTGATCGTCATACTTGAACTCGAGACATTTGCCGATCTCTTTCTGCAGATGCATGACCTCATAGAGCAGATTCTGAAGCTGAAGGTGGAGAACATCCACACGCTGCTTCGTCTGCAGACAGAGAAGGAGAATTTTTATTTTCTTGGTTAAAAAATCTTTGTCACACCAGTAAAAGTGCATGTACATACCTCATGTGTCTGATCTCGACCTTTCTTCAGTCTCATGTGCGCCAGACGGTTGAGTTTCTTCAAAGTGATGAAATGAACGCTGCTCTGCCTGCGTCTCTCCTCAATCTCCACATTCTAGCAAAACATAGCGCAGGTCAAATGTCAGCGGCATTCCATTTATGCATTTGGCTGGCAGACGCTTTTTTCCCCAAAGCGACTTGGATTCCACTGAACGACACCTTCCACACGTAGAGAAATAACAGAATGCATGAATCTCACCCCGTCTTTAGCGCCGCTGGCTTTCAGCTCCTGGATTTCTGCCATCAGTGTAGCCAGAGCGGCACACGTGTCTTTATACAGACTATAATCCTGCTGCGCGTCTCTGCTCACCAGCTCCGCTTCCTCATTATATACACGCACGTCCTGAGAGACAACAAACACTGAGCAGAGCTACCAGAAAACATTCAAACACAGTCTGCCTACCAGCAGAACGTCACCTGTGACCTAACACATGTCTAAGTTTAGATTTTTGTGGACTGAAATTAATTGCACTTTTGATTTGGGAGTGAACTATGACCCAGATATTGGTTTGTGTGAATATAGTGACTCCATATATGACTTCACCAAAATGTGCAACATGGAAAGAGTGAGGTGTTCAAACAGAGAAAGATTGTGTGTGCGTGCGTGCGAGAGAGAGAGAGAGAGAGAGCGAGAGATGTCATTGGAACCTGATTCTTTCCTGCATACAGCCTCCTTTGTCCAACAGGAAGAGATCCTGCAGGACACGTGACCTACACATGCCAATCAGAGTACTTGCTCACTGAAACGCTCAGCATCACAACATTATTCATCTGAACACAACTCAACAAAGAATGACATCTTGAGGTCTAAATGAATGATCTGCTGGAATATACCTGAACCTCCCTCAACCTGACCTTCCTCAACTTGACATGTGACCTGACTGCACTGAGCTGCACAAGGACATGAGAATTATAAGAAAATAGAAGCATTAGAGTTAATAACAGAGTTCTTCTGAAATTACAGCACAAGCTCTTGTCAACGTATTTTAGATGTGAGGGATATCACAGCATCTTACCTGATCTCCTTCTCGAACCCGTTTGTTTTCCGGAGTAACGTTACTGCTTTCAGTTCTGATCACCTTTGGTTTTCTCTTTTTCACAATGTCGGAAGACATGACTGAAATGTCAAAAAAAAGATCATCAAATAGGATAAAAAAGTCACTTCTACACACTCAGTAACGTTAGATGTCCTGACAGCCTTTAGGCTATGAATAAACTAACTTTGAGGTCAAGATTAAGAAATGTTTTTTTCTGTATATTTGTCCATATTTTCTGAAAATTAATTTCTGCAATTTGTTCACTGAATCGGATTACAGTATACAGCATCAAACATTTCGTTTTCTCAGTCCATTAAATAGCTCGTAAACACTTTGTAAAAATTGTAAAACGTACAACCCTAATAACTAATTTACGTAATTATATATTTAAGTGACCGACAGACTTATGTATAGACTGATTAATTTTGAGTAAAATGTGTTTGACATTAAATAATGTGTGTAAACTAAATTATTATACTTGTTTATTTACGGTTTATTATACTGCGCTAAAGAGCAGATGGGTTAGCTTTCATGAGCCAAATCATGGTAAATGCATCACGATGATTTTTTTAATAAAACTCACCAATACGTCTCAATACATAAACTCTCACCTTTCGATCACTTGTTTCCAATTTCAGTATGCAAATATCACTTTGAAACCATTCAAATTTCATTCAAACAGCAAGAGCTAACATGCTAACCACAGGAGCCAGAGGGAAACAACGGACAACACTTCCGCTGCAGTTTTACAAAATAAAAGCTCTATTGAACCTGGCTGTTCAAATGAACGTCTAACGGAACCTTGTTTGAAATTGAATGTACACACGTCAAATAAATTAGTTTACAACGTTTACTTAGTGGTGGCAAGTATTCATGGACTGCAAACGCTAAAATATCCATTAATAAATTAAACCCCTACTTGTAGAATACGAGTTATAAGTCTTTTATTATGAAAAGGTAACACGAAGGCAAGTTTACCTGTGAGTACACTGCTTGCGCAGCCTTAACACAAACTGCGGTTTAATAATATTGGTAAAATTGGTCTTCTGCTATAAGAAATCTTTAATGTTCCCGACCAAGTCTTGGTCAAATGAATGTCGTTAAAGGTAAGCGGTGTCATCGCAAGAGGGTGAAGTTACAATATTGACTGATTCTGTTAGTTCCTAAATGCATTGGTTCAACTGTTAACCGCAGTCAGCTCAAGAGAACCAGACTATGTACTTTTGTATGTGACAGTTTTCTGTGGTTGCACTTCATAGGTGGTGTCATCACAACTGGTGCATTATGGGTCATTGGAGGCCTGTATCTGTCCTGAGAGGTCACCTGTCTCGACATCCTCCTGTTGTTGTGTTTTTCTTGTGCTTGCTGATTCTGTCCATAACTTTTGTTTGTATTGGGCTTTACTCTCAGTATCACGATATAAAGAACCCAGATATAAGTTTAGTGAGTATACCCTTAATTTGGATCTTTTATTTTGATCATGATGTTTGCTTCTCTAATAATCTTCTGTTTTATTTGAATTCTATCTTATATTTGGCTTCTTTTAGACTTTAATTAATCTAGTGTTGTCAACTAAATCATGCACTTTTTTAAGGGCTGGAACCAGGTTTTGGGTTCTATTGCGGGTTTCCAATTCTGCACACATTTGAACGATACAGATGCACATCTGGAGGAAGACTCCCCTCGTATGGTGGAACATGCACACAGAATTACAACAAATGTTTCCATGAGCACTTCTCATGTTTCTGTCCTGGTACCTCTGGTGCTGATGGGAAACGTCCCAGCTGACAGCGTTGTCAGTGCTACAATGTTGGGCAGCCAGCTGGGTGTAAAAGGTTTGTGTGTATGAGTGTTAATTCAGGACAAAAACATTTAATGTATTTTTTTTCTGTGGAACTTAAGTAGAGAATTTTCAAAGAATCTTAATACGGCTCTTTTACGTACGGTGTTCTATAGACAAAAATAACAGCATTTATGTTTGATAAAACTATTTTTATTTTTCAGCAAACTTTTCCTGTAATGATATTTGTCTATCACAGGAGCTCCAGCAAAAACATCTGTGAATGTTTCATTTCACCTGCACCCTGATGTTCCTAACAACCAGACTCTTGGTGGGACACATACTGGACCATCCTTGATCTGTCTGCAGCTCACTGCCCTGACCCACGTTCTTCCTCAGACTCCGTAAGGAGCTTGGATGTACAGCCATACTCTTCGTTTTTTAAACAAAATCACATCATACAAACTAAGTTATTGATATTTCAGGTCACCCCCAGAATGCTCATTGACGAAGAATGTAGATGAGACCACATCACTTGTCAGAGCAGTTGCCATAGAAACGTACGAGCATGATTCACCACACTGCTTTAGTCTGGGGTTCACAGCAGATCCACACCTGACGGTCTTGCTCACGCAGGTAGAAGACATGAGTTTTATCAGGCCCAGAAATTTCTTGCAAGCTTCATTGATCTTATTGTCGCAGCTGCTCATGTTGTAAACATGATCATTCCAACATAAGCTGATTTCACTTTTGTTTTTCTTGAACAGGAGGAAAAAGCCATATGTAGGTATCATCTGCTGTTGGTCAGTGTTTCACTGCTGGTCATCTGTGTCCTGATGACTCTCTGTGGAACATGTTCATCAAAATCTCATTCTTACCAGGCGAATGATCTCCAAAAGGTAGTTATTTTGGGCTCTGTAAACCTTACAAATACACAAAGTAGACCTTTGTCATCTTTTATATTCAACGCACACTTTAATTTGAGTTGTTCTTGTAGTTTGTGAAAATGTTATGTTAAATATATATTCAATTCATAGGAATCACTGCTGAGCCCATGAAGAACGGGAACATATGAAGACCTGGTGCTTTTATTAAAAAGGCAACATCTGGACATTCAGATTTCATTTTCCCATTCCCGCAACCAACCGGTGTCCACGTACATATTCATTTCATGAATAGTCGAAGCATTGTGTAACAGTGTTTGAGGGTTAAATTCCACAAAGACATAACCAGGAATTGACAGTTGTCATTAAACTTTACTCTAAGAGTAAGATGGAAGATTATGGTTAAAAATGTATATTGCTAATGCCATAAAATAAGGATTGTTGAAATTCATCTTATATAATTGTCGTGCCTTTTTGAAATGGAAAAAATAAAGGGTGTTTGACCATGATCCGTAATGTTGGATTAAATTATGTAACAAATCTGTAAATATACGAAAATGCAAAAGAAATCCTGCACATTCCAACATTGAAGAACAACAAAAGAAAGATAAAATGCATCACTGAAATGAAATTTTGTATTTTTGTTTGTTTGGATTTTTGCAGTCCATGCGTTTCGTCATTTGGATACTTAGAGTGGTCATATGGCGCGAATACGTGTCTTTTGAGAGTTATAAGTTGCCCATGCATGTAATAGACACGTAAAATTGCAAAAATTAAAGTGTGGTAACAAAAGATGCATTCTTTCTAAAAGAGAACGCTCACCCAGACCTGCCTGAAACGCCTCGTGTAACCACACCCCCACAAATCTACATTAGTTCGTGGTATGAAAACACATCTCTTCCGTCAACACCTGACTGATCAGTTCTGACTTCTATCTCTTTTCTGCTCTTTCAAAAAAAAAATTCCTTAGCTCTGTATACTGTGATGGGCTATATGAGACCAATTTTCTTTTTTTGCACTTATGCTTTTTGTTGTCCTTATGTTGTTCCAATTGCTTCCATTGTTTCCCTCATCTGTAAGTCGCTTTGGATAAAAGCGTCTGCTAAATGACTCAATGTAAATGTATGAGTTGATTAAGACCGCCCAAATGTATCCGCAAGTAAGGTGGGCGTACCTGTCAGTACAAATGCTTTGGAACACGATGTTCCAAATATGGTAAAAAGCGTTACATTTCCATCACACGCTTGCAATGTTCGACCAACCACTACGCACTGGTTAACTGGCCAATCATATCACACCTCGCTTTTCAAAGCGATGAGTTTTGTAAAAAATCCGCGCGGTTCAGAGAGGCGGGGCAAAGAGGAGCTACAAAGATGCACGGTATGTGGAAAATACAGCGTTTTTGAACCTTAAATCGTGTATACGCACTTAATTACATCGCAAACAAACGATAATAATCGTTTTAGCAGTGTCATATGACCCCTTTAAATGTCATTGTGTTATAAACTAAATACGCGACACAACCATCATTGACGAGATTTTAAAGAGATTTCAGCACACGCCCTTTTCTACTAGACTCAAAAATCTTAAATCAAACGGGGTTCTCTGATTGGTTTAAAAGAGACAGGCGAGATCGTTTTAGATTCCTATTTCAATGTTAAAAACCACATAGTATGGACATTTTAGGATAGTACGCCAACCTTCTGTTATAAGAGTGAGTGTGCGATACACAGACGGTCAAGAACAGACGGCAGACATTTTGTGTTCTTCGTCGTTGGTCTGTTTTTCTCTCACCTTCAGCTCTTACTAAAATGGTTCACCTGATATTTAACACATTCTAGAAATCTACGACTTTTACCACGAAACACGCGCTCATCAGTACAACAATTTATCAAAATACATATATAAAAACACATTTATAGCGGCTCCGGGTTTAACGACGTTTAAAGATTCTAGCATCATTATTACCTTACATTCGATTTTAAAACCAATCGCAGAATGTATCGATCACTCGTGCTTTCCTGAGGCACGTTTCCCTCCCCGCGTTTTTCCACGCATTCCTTGTGGGTTACAAAATGTGTTTCCTGCTTCACGCTGAGCGACGGTCACTTCGACCAATACTAAGCGCAGAACGAAGCAGCGGCTTTTCAGATTGGTCGCCCGGGTTTCGGTAGGCGGGTTTAAAAATCTCAGTGCTGCTCGTGTGTTGGAAAGAAAGCGCTTCTGGAGCGATTCGCGGCCTTGCATCAACATTATATGAGCGAAAAAGGAATAAACAAGTATTGTTGGGTGTCGTTTTCCATGCAACCGGAAGAAACCGTTGGACCAAAACAAACCGAATTCACGGGGATGGTTAAATGGTTTGCATTATTGAAATCACATATATCTCTCGTTTCACTGTACAAAGGCTGTTGATTTTATACATGCAGTTTGTTTTTCGTGGGCAGGTCGCAGTTATTTGATTATTGCTCGTGCGCTAGATTTACGTTAGTCGAGAGTTGCGACGTTACTGACATTATACAAGGAAATTGCTTAGTTAGAAATTCCTTGTAAACCAAAGTGTTGGAAGGTACTTGGGGTTTGCTGCTGCATTGATACCAAGGGCCTTGTAGCATGGGGTGGCATTGAGTGTGTGTTTAGCTCCACTCCCACTTAGATTTGCGGTGAAATGCAGATGGAGTCGATTCAAGAACGGACAGTAAAATGTTCCCCCACACTTCACACTCACGGGTTCACCTGTCTGTATTATAATTTAGTTCAGAAGAGCGTTTATTAGCATAATTTTAAATGCAAGATTAGTGAATGTTTCATATATCCATCATGCATGCCTCAACTGGGTGATTATGTCAGAAATATCAAAAAGTTGGGAGTTTGGATATCCACATTAATAAATATTGAAACTCGAGATGGAATAATACAAGTTTGTGACTAACTCTATATGACAAGAACTGAAGTGTACATACTATAAACAGTTTTAGATAGGGTTTTAAGTTTCGAATGGTCTCTTTAAGTAGTTTTAGGCTGTTTGGAATTGCATGCTAACATATAGTATATTAACTAAAACCCACAAGAACTACATTTGCCAAAATATGCATTTTGCAACAAAGCACACTGAAATGCTGTACCGCATAATGCAAACAAATCCCAAATGGAAAAACCTTCTATTTTTACTTATTATATGGTTAGACATCCAAATGTTTTTACAGGAGTTTTAAATTTGAGGAAATACTCCAAATAGTTTTTATATGGAAGATAATGATGCTATTTAAAACATGTATTGTATGTTTATTGCATGATGTTTGCGGTTTTAAACTTTAGACAGTACACAGTGTGTGAATTCTGTTTCAAACACGGCCATAGATTTCTCCCAATAAGAAAATAAATGCCCAGCAGGTGGAATATCTATCCTGAATATAATCTTATCTTGTTTTTTTTGTGTTAAAGGTCTTGAACGATCAAACATGATCAGAGGACAGAATGTAAAGGAGTGAAGTCAATACGATCAGCATCCGTTTTTTTATTAGTATTCGTTTTATTTCTTAAGAGGATGGCCTACACAAATTATAGCTCACTAAACCGAGCTCAGCTCACCTTTGAGTATCTGCACACAAACTCGTAAGTATCAATTTGTGTGTATGTTTACTGTATGTATGTATGTATGAGACTGCGACAACCGTGTTTGCACCGGGAAACCTTGCATCATTTTGAAAAAGTGTCCTAAAAGCCTTTACAGAGTTTATAGGGTCCATTCATACCTGTCAAATTTATTTCATGAGTTATGTTTTTGTCCCCACAATGGGTTTTGTGAAAACTTTGTAAAAAAGGCACTTCCTGAAACAGGATATGTTATAACACAAGTAAATGGGGGAAGGATTACTATGCCTTGTCTAAATTCTTTAAAGTAATATGTGTATGAGTTTGTGTTGATGGTTTTAGATAGCCCCTTTAGACCTTAAAATACTAATACTGAAGTCTCCTAGCATGCAATAATACTTAAAGTAATGTTTATTTATCAGTTGAGTGCAAGAGAAAGTGTTACATTTACAGATCATTTACTATGCAAATTAATATTTGAATGTACTTGCTATTTACTTATTTCATTTGAATACAACAAATGACAAAAACGTCATTATTAACAAAGCAGTTGCTACATGATCTAATATAACCCACATAAAGATTTTATAAAATATTAATGCTGCGATCTTTAACATCAAACTGACATTAGGTGCGAAATCGTACCCAAGGTATAAATCATTGTTTTAAGCAATCGTGGAACCGGGAGAAGAACAGGAAATGGCGGTACAGTGTTTATGTATTTGCTAAAACAAAAAATAGTTAATAGTCTTGCAGAGGTAGACTTTCCCAACTGGTATTTGAATCTGACTGAAAAATGCTCCTTTATACAGTATTAAATCACTTGACCAACATTAAACAACCAAAGTTGTTATATGATGTTAAAGGTAGGTAGATCAGCAATTATTAATATTATGAAATAGACCGGCTTACAACACTTGAGTAATGGCACAAATTGCGAAAGATTGCAATAATGACTAAGACATTAGTGAAAATGTGTTTCAACTTTGTGGTCAAATAAAGGAGAATATAAAGGTGTGCTCATGAATATCCTGCTTGCTTGCTTTGTGTCCTCTAAAATCCCGTTCCCACGCCTGAAGTAAAAACTTATTTTATGTGCTTTGAATAAACACATCAAGAACGAAGAATTAGGACAGCAAGAAAACCTCCACAACCCAACCAACCCCCGCCCCCCCCATTCACCCAAATAACTGGTGTAGACTGGTTATTTCTTTGTCAACCAACACTTGTTTTCCATAGTATTTATAGCATAGCTTTTGGGGCCCGACTCTTAAAAGTTGCATATGGCCAGTCATTCCAAATGAAACTTGGGCTTCTCCAAAGCTACAGTTTTTGTGTTCCAATATCCATTGATTGGTCCGTGAACCTTGGTGGTTAATTCGTCTGTGGCCAACACTTCCCTGCCTAACCTTCAACAACTGTTTTTCCAAATTTGAAGAGGTTATTGCTGGTGCCTATGGTTGGATGCTGCTCAGACTACATTAGTGGTTTTGGAATTACACATGAAGATTGGATAAATTGGCTACCAAATGATGAAATTTCCTCAAGACTGAAGATGCGTCTGACAGTGGCTAAAGATTCAAACTTTACTTTGGAGGTAGAATCAAAGAGAAGGGATTAAGAAGATATACAACCTACTTCAAGGATGCAGCATTTTCACCATTTTGGATGCTAAATGGGCAAATGCAGAGCGACAGGACTACCAATAAGAGTTCTGACATTAATCATGACCAATATCTGATCATTGAACATCCATGCAAATTAAGAACTTCAAGAATAGTTGTGCAGATGCTTATCCTTTAGAGAGAAGTCATCGCAGACTTGGGTGTTTATTATACTGGCCATCATAAGAGAGCGTTTCTTTTGTTGTTGACCGATTATTTTATTGCCAACAGGACAACCCATGAGTTTCTTTTTGGAGCTTTGGCCGAACTTGTGGACAACTCGAGGTACTTTATATGCAAACTAAAGCTATCAAGATAGTTAAGATTCATTACAGTCATGTAAAGTATTGAAAGGAACTGAACGTCAGCTCTGTTTCTTGTCTACAGAGATGCGAATGCAACACGGATAGATATCTTCACAGGTTGGAAACATTCTTTTGCACAAACAGTTGTAGTCATTACTTATAAGAATGAAAACAGATTTCAGCACTACCAAAAAAATGCTCGAAACCGATAGCTAATTCAATCTGAACTTGTTCTGTTGTGGCCAATCAGAGAAGAGACCAGATCTGAGAGGCGGTTTTATGCTCTGTTTTCTTGACGATGGCACTGGAATGGACCCCAGTAAGTACAACATTTGAAGCTGAGATAATCCCTCAGAAATCATTTTCATATGACAACCAGAAAGATCTCATACACAGAATAATTTACGAGCCGCAGTGATGACATTGGAACTGTTTTGAACAGGTGAAGCCACACATGTTATCCAGTTCGGCAAATCCAGCAAACGATTCCCAGAATCCACTCACATCGGCCAGTATGGAAATGGATTGAAGTCGTAAGTAAAGTGGCCTGCTCTAATTTAATAAATGACTTGTTCTTTCATTTCATTGGACAAGTGACGTTTTATAAATCTCAGAGATTTATTTTACTCTTTGCTGAGTTTCGCATTAACTCTTTTAGGGGTTCAATGCGAATTGGAAAGGACTTCATTCTATTCACCAAAAAAGACAACAAATTAAGCTGTTTGTTTTTGTCACGAACATTTCATGAAGAAGAGGGGCTGGATGAGGTACGTCATTGGTTAATGCTCAAGTGAACGTTTATTCTGATTGGGCTGCAGACTTTGAAGAATTTCATTGGCCCATTGTCATGCATTTGCAGGTGATCGTTCCGCTGCCAAGTTGGGATTTGCAGACCCAGCAACCTCTATCTCAAGACCCGGAGAAATACGCCATCGAGACCGAACTGATCTTTAAGTATTCTCCCTTTAAGAATGAAGAGCAGCTGTTCCGTCAGTTCAAGAAGATTGAAGGACCAAGTGGTTAGTTTTACAGCTTGATGTGTTTTGTCAGATTGCGATTGTTGACTTGGGGTTGGTGCGAAAGTTACTTCTTCATATGTGTACGCAGGTACTCTTGTTGTAGTTTATAATCTGAAGTTGATGGACAACAGAGAGCCAGAGTTAGATGTGGAAACCGACCACCAGGACATTTTGATGGCCGGGACACCTGTTGAAGGAGTGTAAGTCCACACATAATGGCCACACACTAAATTGGTCAATATGACGCCAATGAGATCTTGTGTGAGACCCGCATCAATCTTCAACATCAAAGTTGGTTGTGTGTTTCTAAACAGAAAACCGGAGAGAAGGTCCTTCCGTGCGTATGCTGCGGTCCTTTACATCGACCCCAGAATGAGGATCTTTATTCAGAGCCACAAAGTCCGGACCAAAAGATTGTCCTGTTGTTTGTATAACCCCAGGTACACCCATAAAACCCGATTACCAAACTTCTGACTCTCAAGTCAGTGGTTCTCAAACTGGAGGCCCCGATATGGTTCCAGAGAGGCACAGATTTTGTGGCATTTTAAGAAGTATAGAAATTTATCATCAATTTTGTGCAGTCAAACATCAGAAAAATAAGACCACCAACCAAAAGAATTGATGTTCCAGCATGGTATAACTGAATATGTTTTTGGTTCAATTAAAAATGTAAGTTTAAGATAAGTATTTATTTGGGGGGCACTAAGCAATGCACTTTACACAAAGGGGGCCATACAACAAAAAAGTTTGAGAACCACTGCTTTAAGTGAACACATTGACATGCCTGCCATCTTGGAACAGTCTACATTTCAGTTGTTGTAAAATCAATGTGTTTTCAAAGATGCAACCACATTGTGCAGCCTCTGTTTTTAAATCCAGAGATTTAAATTCTTTAAGAGATGGGATAACATTTTGCTCAGTGATCCAGTATTTATGTTTTACTTACAGGATGTATAAATACACATCAACGCGTTTTAAAACCCGTGCGGAACAGGAAGTCAAGAAAGCAGATCACCTTTCAAAACTCGGTGAGTAATCCAACCTGCAGCCAAACATCAGTCAACTAGAATAGTACATTATCCTCTAAAATCCCGTTCCCACGCCTGAAGTAAAAACTTATTTTATGTGCTTTGAATAAACACGTCAAGAACGAAGAATTAGGACAGCAAGAAAACCTCCACAACCCAACCAACCCCCGCCCCCCCCATTCACCCAAATAACTGGTGTAGACTGGTTATTTCTTTGTCAACCAACACTTGTTTTCCATAGTATTTATAGCATAGCTTTTGGGGCCCGACTCTTAAAAGTTGCATATGGCCAGTCATTCCAAATGAAACTTGGGCTTCTCCAAAGCTACAGTTTTTGTGTTCCAATATCCATTGATTGGTCCGTGAACCTTGGTGGTTAATTCGTCTGTGGCCAACACTTCCCTGCCTAACCTTCAACAACTGTTTTTCCAAATTTGAAGAGGTTATTGCTGGTGCCTATGGTTGGATGCTGCTCAGACTCCATTAGTGGTTTTGGAATTACACATGAAGATTGGATAAATTGGCTACCAAATGATGAAATTTCCTCAAGACTGAAGATGCGTCTGACAGTGGCTAAAGATTCAAACTTTACTTTGGAGGTAGAATCAAAGAGAAGGGATTAAGAAGATATACAACCTACTTCAAGGATGCAGCATTTTCACCATTTTGGATGCTAAATGGGCAAATGCAGAGCGACAGGACTACCAATAAGAGTTCTGACATTAATCATGACCAATATCTGTTCATTGAACATCCATGCAAATTAAGAACTTCAAGAATAGTTGTGCAGATGCTTATCCTTTAGAGAGAAGTCATCGCAGACTTGGGTGTTTATTATACTGGCCATCATAAGAGAGCGTTTCTTTTGTTGTTGACCGATTATTTTATTGCCAACAGGACAACCCATGAGTTTCTTTTTGGAGCTTTGGCCGAACTTGTGGACAACTCGAGGTACTTTATATGCAAACTAAAGCTATCAAGATAGTTCAGATTCATTACAGTTATGTAAAATATTGAAAGGAACTGAACGTCAGCTCTGTTTCTTGTCTACAGAGATGCGAATGCAACACGGATAGATATCTTCACAGGTTGGAAACATTCTTTTGCACAAACAATTGTAGTCATTACTTATAAGAATGAAAACAGATTTCAGCACTACCAAAAAAATGCTCGAAACCGATAGCTAATTCAATCTGAACTTGTTCTGTTGTGGCCAATCAGAGAAGAGACCAGATCTGAGAGGCGGTTTTATGCTCTGTTTTCTTGACGATGGCACTGGAATGGACCCCAGTAAGTACAACATTTGAAGCTGAGATAATCCCTCAGAAATCATTTTCATATGACAACCAGAAAGATCTCATACACAGAATAATTTACGAGCCGCAGTGATGACATTGGAACTGTTTTGAACAGGTGAAGCCACACATGTTATCCAGTTCGGCAAATCCAGCAAACGATTCCCAGAATCCACTCACATCGGCCAGTATGGAAATGGATTGAAGTCGTAAGTAAAGTGGCCTGCTCTAATTTAATAAATGACTTGTTCTTTCATTTCATTGGACAAGTGACGTTTTATAAATCTCAGAGATTTATTTTACTCTTTGCTGAGTTTCGCATTAACTCTTTTAGGGGTTCAATGCGAATTGGAAAGGACTTCATTCTATTCACCAAAAAAGACAACAAATTAAGCTGTTTGTTTTTGTCACGAACATTTCATGAAGAAGAGGGGCTGGATGAGGTACGTCATTGGTTAATGCTCAAGTGAACGTTTATTCTGATTGGGCTGCAGACTTTGAAGAATTTCATTGGCCCATTGTCATGCATTTGCAGGTGATCGTTCCGCTGCCAAGTTGGGATTTGCAGACCCAGCAACCTCTATCTCAAGACCCGGAGAAATACGCCATCGAGACCGAACTGATCTTTAAGTATTCTCCCTTTAAGAATGAAGAGCAGCTGTTCCGTCAGTTCAAGAAGATTGAAGGACCAAGTGGTTAGTTTTACAGCTTGATGTGTTTTGTCAGATTGCGATTGTTGACTTGGGGTTGGTGCGAAAGTTACTTCTTCATATGTGTGCGCAGGTACTCTTGTTGTAGTTTATAATCTGAAGTTGATGGACAACAGAGAGCCAGAGTTAGATGTGGAAACCGACCACCAGGACATTTTGATGGCCGGGACACCTGTTGAAGGAGTGTAAGTCCACACATAATGGCCACACACTAAATTGGTCAATATGACGCCAATGAGATCTTGTGTGAGACCCGCATCAATCTTCAACATCAAAGTTGGTTGTGTGTTTCTAAACAGAAAACCGGAGAGAAGGTCCTTCCGTGCGTATGCTGCGGTCCTTTACATCGACCCCAGAATGAGGATCTTTATTCAGAGCCACAAAGTCCGGACCAAAAGATTGTCCTGTTGTTTGTATAACCCCAGGTACACCCATAAAACCCGATTACCAAACTTCTGACTCTCAAGTCAGTGGTTCTCAAACTGGAGGCCCCGATATGGTTCCAGAGAGGCACAGATTTTGTGGCATTTTAAGAAGTATAGAAATTTATCATCAATTTTGTGCAGTCAAACATCAGAAAAATAAGACCACCAACCAAAAGAATTGATGTTCCAGCATGGTATAACTGAATATGTTTTTGGTTCAATTAAAAATGTAAGTTTAAGATAAGTATTTATTTGGGGGGCACTAAGCAATGCACTTTACACAAAGGGGGCCATACAACAAAAAAGTTTGAGAACCACTGCTTTAAGTGAACACATTGACATGCCTGCCATCTTGGAACAGTCTACATTTCAGTTGTTGTAAAATCAATGTGTTTTCAAAGATGCTACCACATTGTGCAGCCTCTGTTTTTAAATCCAGAGATTTAAATTCTTTAAGAGATGGGATAACATTTTTCTCAGTGGTCCAGTATTTATGTTTTACTTACAGGATGTATAAATACACATCAACGCGTTTTAAAACCCGTGCGGAACAGGAAGTCAAGAAAGCAGATCACCTTTCAAAACTCGGTGAGTAATCCAACCTGCAGCCAAACATCAGTCAACTAGAATAGTACATTAGTAGATGATTTCTGTCTGACTACGTTTGTGGGTTCTGATGTCATTTCCTTCATTTGACCATTGCTGCTTTTCATCTATTTAAATACTGCACCACATGTTTTGACAGAGGGTGAAGTTGTTCATGGTCATAAATACAAAAGCCACCAGGCACATTTATAAAAAAAAACTTTGTAGAAGAGGAAGTGTTTGGGTAATGTGACAGAAACGAAAATGTGCTTAAAAAAATGTCTCACACATTTCTTGATTCTTCGTGCATGTTTGTGACTTCCTCTTCAGCTGAGGAGAAGGCAAAGGAGGCGGAGAGTAAAGCAAGAGCTCTGGAGCTGAAGCTTGGTGATGATTTATCCAAAGATGCCAGAGTAAGAACCTCCTGATCACACATTCACGGGCATAAACAATCCCATAGAATTATTAAAAGAGGGAGTCAAATGTAGGGGCCAGAGTTCTTGGGGTGGGTTTCAAACAGAGATGTCGAAAGTTAAGGATTGCCGCTTTAAATAAATAAAAAACTGCTAAAAGATTTCTAGATATGGAGATACAATAAAGATATTTTTCTTACTTTTAATAATCCAGGCTGCTCTGAGAAAAGCACAAGATTCGGCTGCAGCGCTGCGCTCAGAAGCTACCAGAAAACAAGCCATCCATGCATCCAAGCAAAAGTAAAACATTCACATACACACATCTCTCCAACACAAAAACTTTTAAAGAGGCTTTCAGACATCAACTAGTATGAATATTCTTGTATCAGAGCTTTGAAAGAACCCAAGGAGCTGAACTTCATCTTTGGCGTTAACATCGAAAGACGAGATCAGGATGGAATGTTCATCTACAACTGCAGTCGTCTCATTAAGATGTACGAGAAGACTGGACCACAGCTGGAGGGTGGAATGTGAGCGAGAATCACACACATTCACAGACTGCCTACACCAACACGTTGACTTGTATCAAACTTTGGCTTCAGTGATGTAGTATGGATGATCAATATTTGTGTGTGCAGGGCGTGTGGGGGTGTTGTAGGAGTGGTGGATGTACCCTATCTAGTGCTTGAACCAACTCACAACAAGCAAGACTTTGCAGACGCTAAAGAGTACAGACATTTGCTGAGAGCAATGGGAGAATATCTCGCCCAGTACTGGAAGGACATTGGTATAGGTCAGTCTTTGTGTTTGGGTGTCTTGTTTGTTGATGGTAGGTTTGGTAGTGGTTTGTTATCTTTTGTAATGAATGTTTCCCTCAACAGCTCAGAAAGGGATAGTTAAGTTCTGGGATGAGTTCGGTTATTTGTCGGCCAACTGGAACTCCACCCCATCACACGAACTTCGGTTTCGCCGACGGAGAGCCATGGAGATACCAGTCACCATCCAATGCGGTATGAATGTCAACGTCAGCTCCACACTTCACACAAATTTTCTTTAAAGAAAATGTTTTGCGTAATGACAAGGTTGTCTGCTTTTTTACAGATAAGTGTTTAAAATGGCGGACGCTGCCATTTCAGATGGATGCTGTGGACAAGCGCTACCCAGACAGCTGGGTGTGTCTCATGAACCCAGATGGAACGCAGGACAGGTTGATATGCTAGACACCCGAATTGGCACAATATAAGATGTTTTGTGGGTTTTGCTTTTTAAAATATAATTTTGTCCTGTTCTGTCAGGTGTGACGCCGCTGAGCAGAAACAGAACTTGCCCAATGGCGTGTTGAAAAAAGACATCAAGACATCGGATGAGAAACAGAAAGATCTGTCGGAAAAAATCCGCCAACAGCAGGAGAAACTGGTGGCCCTGCAGGTCCATATCTGTCCATTATTTTCACTCAGCTCTGAGCTTTTTCTGTATTAATACGAATTAACGCTTTATTTATTTTGATTTAGAAAACAACAACGATAAAATCGACAGCGGATATAAAACAGCTCCCTCTAGAAGTCAGAACAAAACCTGCAGAAGCTCAGGTACTGTGAATCTTACATTTTTGGGTGAAATATGACATGTTCTTGACATGTTTCTTGAGATTATTTTTTTGGGGGGGGTTTTGACCTACTTGTTTATCATCCTATAGCCAACGCGCTCATCCCAGCGAACAGCGCCGCGTCCGCGCTCGCCGCCTCTTCCTGCCGCGGTCAAAAGAGCCGTCAGTCAGCCTCCAGCAGCGAAGACCCCACCCCCTAAACCCACAACGCCCTCACGTCCTACCCGGACCCCACCAGCTCCTCCACCTAAAGCTAAGCAATCACCCGCCCCTACCGCAAAGGTGGTGAAGACCACCCCTAAACCTATAGCCACGCCCCCAGCTCCACCTTCAAAGCCAGCAGCTCGCAGAAGCGCCACGCTGAGCCGTGCTGCTACAGTAAGTAATCTTACACGCATACGCACTAAAATTATGTTATTTTACAAGTAAGGGATAATCCACGGTGACGTGGAGGCGAAGAACCACCCAACGCAAAGTAGATTCAGACACACCATGGTATAAAATAATGTGCAAATCATTTATTTCAGCCATCGTCTATCAAAACTCCAGTCAAACAAACTTCAGCCAGCAAGAAAGTAAACGCAAAGAAGGGTAAGGTCCAGAAAGAGGTAGATGAAGAGGAGGAAGAGAGTGAAGAGGAAGAGGAGGAGGAAGAGGAAGAAGAAGAGGAGGATGAGGAAGAAGACGGTGCGTCAGAGGAGGATGAACCTCAGCCCAAGAAATCAAAGATGGCAGCGAACGCTCAGAATCGAGGAAAAACCGCAGTGGAAAAAAAGCCAACACCAGCTAAACAGACCATTACAGAGGTACAAAACCCCCTCCGAAAATAAAATGTAATAAATAATGCTGAGATAGGTTTAATGAGTCTGGAAACTCTCTTTCAGCATGTTAGTAATAGTAATGCTATTACTGAAGATCTAAAGAAAGATGCAACAAAAAATGCTCAGAAAGGTAACAGATCATTTTTAATGTTGCACTCCATTTCGATATTTATAAATGAAGGGTGTATTGAATTGTGACTAAACTGTTTTATAGATAAAGGCATTCAGGTAGAGGCGAAGGTGAATGGAGAGTGGTTCACAGGTCGTGTAACAGCGGTAGAGACGGGGAAGGAGAACGTACGCTGGAAGATCAAGTTTGACTATGTTCCCATGAACACTCCGAGGGACCGATGGTATGTGCAAACATACGAACGTTGAAATAAGCATACATACACTGTACGACCAAACATAAAAATGGATTTAATGATTTTGATTTTCGCAGCACTAATGGTGTGAAACATACAAATATTTTGATGCTTACAATGGGTAAAATTTGGGAGGCAGCAGGGTAATGCAATCATATACGTAAAGTACAGTATATGACAAATAATAAACAAAGTTATGTGTATGAACAAATGTGTATACAATTATTAATAGGAAGTGAACAGCTGTCAGAGATGAAAATAAAATAAAATTTAAAAACTCTAAGGAACTTAGATTCTGTATTTGAATCATCTCTCAAGATAACAAAAGCGTAGAGTAGTTAGATCATGAAAAATGTTGTTAAATTTTAAGATGTTTTATGGACTACATGTTTTTTCTTCAGGGTGTTTAAAGGCAGCGATGAGGTCCGTCTTATGTGTCCCGCCTCTCCGGAGTCACAAAGTCCAGACACCAACCAGGTTCCAGCGCGGTCCGTAACTCCGCCCACCGCTGCCGAACCCGACACGACTCAGAGCGGGCCGAGCAGAGAGACAACAGAAGGCCTTGTGACCATGATGAGGCAAGTCTGAGTTTTTGTGCTTTGCGCAGTTTATTCCATTCGTTGTGCATTTCATTACTAACTTAACGATGACTTGTTTGTTTGATGCAGGATGTTGCTACGGTATTTCTTCCCGCCAGATTTCCGAATCCCTAAAGATTCTGTTAACACTATGAGCGCAGAGGACCTTGTGGCCTTTCCTCTTGTAAGTATAAACCAAACGCATTGCTGTCATAAAGTCCTCCGAGATGTTTGTAAGCTTGTCTGGTCACTGCTCGGATGACTGTTCAGATTTATGTGTTACAGAAAGAGTATTTTCAGCAGTATGAGGCCGGGCTGCAGAGCTTGTGTAATTCCTATCAGACCCGAGCAGAGTCACGTGCGCGAGCCGTGGAGGAAAAGAGCAGCGGAGCAGAGGCCAAACTCCGAGAGTCGGAAGAAAAACTTCGCAAACTGCGAACGAACATCGTAGCTCTGCTGCAGAAAGTTCAGGAGGTCTGAAATACACACACTAACATTGACCTTGCTAATGCGCAAGAACATTCATATGTGACATTCTGATGATGCACAGCATGTGTCATGCAAACATGGTACGTGAAAGTCAAGCAAGATCATAGAAGACAGAAACGTTTTTAAAGAATGTTCATCCTTGTTTATTTGGAAAATGCGTATTACTATGTGAACAGAATATAATTTCAGTTATATTTAAACTGTTATGCAAAAATGATGTAAAAACGTAGTAGTAAGTGAAGTCTACAAAGCTGTGTGCACATGTAGAAATAGAGTGGACTCTTGGGAAATATAAACGACACGGATGATTGGTTTCATGTAATAATTGTGTTCATATTTTTGTTGTTCTTCAGGACATAGAGATCAGCTCAGATGATGAGCTGGACGCCTACATTGAAGATCTGGTCACTAAGGGAGAGTGAAACTCTGCATCTTCTCAGTTTTTCGTTTTCACTCTACATCTGCTTCATACAGTTTAAGCACGACTGTCGGATGACTGGAGACGATTGCTGGTTCGTCACGTTTTTCTCCTCACCCATCTACTGTCACACTCTGTGGCTTTATTGCCAACTTCAACATAAACTTCTGTTCAAACGCATGGCTCGAACCACCAGCCGAGTCCTGAAGTGCTCTCCATTGATCTTGTGAGCTGCAGGTGAAGAGAGGTTAAACCGCATGTAGAACCTTTATTTGATTTCACAAAGATTATCAGTTCGTGTTGGGCTATTTTCCGGGTCCTCAGTGTTATAAAGTTTCATTTTTGTCTCAGAACTGCTGATTTTAATGAGTCCGCAGCTGTTTTTATGGCTCGCAGGGACTCCTTGCAAAGCAGTTTGATTATAAGTGAGTTTGAAAATGAGCTTTAACTTGCTGCTATGTTATCCGTATTGTCTCAAGTTTGAGTTATTTTAAGTTTCTTGTTTTCCCCTCCCTGGATATGACATCATATTTGTGTTTTAAATTTGACATTTCCGTTACCTTTTTGGGAATAAACACTGATCTGATGCTGTTAACCTATCCAGTTACAGTATTTAGTCTTCATCTTTATATCTAAGAATATTTTTTAAAAAGTTTTATTAAAACAGTCCATTAAAGTTAAAAAAGTACATGTGTTTTTTTTTCATTTCTGACAAACAGAATCATAGGTTTGTAGATGCTAATATATATACAGTTTGGTCCATTTATTTAATAAATACATTAAGCCTTTTAGTGAGAAATAATCTGTACAAATTGTTATATCCGTGTCTGAAATAGATTATTTTGATGCTACACGTAAAACTCTTAAATATGATGAATATATTTTGTTGTTACAGATCAGGGCAGGTGTACATATTTAACCAAAATTCCCCTTCAGTACCTTAATCTGTCAGCTGAGGGTTTTTTTCAGATGACGATTTATTTGTTTCATTAGAATCTAAATTAAATTAGTGTTAAATTAAATTTAAATGTGTTACAGTTCTTACTTTTCGTCGTTGAATCCATCCAGCGCTGTCTGTTAGCACGCGCTCCTGTTTGAATCACAGGATTGGAGCCAATTTCTTAGTTAACAGCTGTTACCTCACGACATAAAGCAAATAACTTCTGAAGGGTTGTACAAGTTAAAACGGGTAACCAGCTTGAAGAAAGCCTCTTGAGTTGGCACAAATCTTAGCCCACTGACAACGACCGTACACAGCACTCTTAAAAGTTTTTTTCTAAAACAAATTCACTTCCTGAAAATAAGACTTTGAGAAGCCAAAGAATTTAAAGCGCAGAAAATCAATAAACGAGGTTACTGAATGTCAACAATGCTTGACATCCAAAAGATCTGAAAGCCTTTCAGAATGAAATTATTCTGACAACTCTAATTTTAGGGTAATCAAGAAGGTAGTTTAAGTTTTTGTGTTGCTCAGGTAGGCCCACATTGCTGTGCGATGCTGAGGATTTGTCCTCCTCCCTTCTTCGTGGAGTCCACCCTGTTTAAAAAAGATGTTTTAGCACAGTTATGCATTTATACACCAATTGGGAAGACTCCAATTGCAAATCATCACAGTTTGTTACTTAACATTAATTTAGAAATAACATAAAACTTTGGTGCATCTTAAAAGGACTACAGTAGGCCTCCATAATATTGCTTTGTGTATTAGATATACAACACAAACACTGTTTAACACAAATAGGTTCAAAGATTAACCTAGTTTTTCTTCTTTTGAATGCTTTGCTCCACACGGAGTTCCACACCGCCGCGCATAACGCCGGGCTTCCCCAAATGTACAGCGCCGGCGTGCTGAGCGCGTTAAAGCGCGCCATGATTGCGAACAGATTCGTGGCTTCATTTCTAAACTTCATTCCGGTCTTGGTCACATATTTCACTGAGATGTTTATAAAGGACGGAGACCACAAAACGAGAAAACAAATGACCACAAAAACAATAATGCGCAGTGACTCTTTCTTGCTTTCCTTCTCGCTGCTGGGCGCCTCTCGGCTTAGCTGATGTCTGGCGATCATGTACAGTTTGATGGTCATCAGAACTTTGACGGCCACGATCGCCTGCAGGACTATCACCCCAAACGCGTTGATTTGAGCGGCAGACGCTACCGGCACGACGCTTTGAACGGTCAGAATCGAATACGTATAAACCCAGCACAGCGCGCAGACGCCGATCACGACCCCACGCGTGACGTGACGCTTGTAGAAAAAGGGGTAGCACACGGCCAGGTATCTGTCAAACTGCGCAAACACAAAAGTCAACACGTTCACCCCTAGAAATGATGGCAGAATGTAATGGGTGCCGTTTCGGGACGGATAGCCTTCCTGGACATCAAACAGGCCTAGGTAGAAGACAGAGCAGCCGGTTAATGTGTCACTGATGCTGGTGTTTAACATGAAGATGAAGCGGTTCTGAGAGCGCAGGGCTCTGGTGCGCACGATGCCGATGACCACAGAACCGGCTAGGAGAGCCGAACTCGTGGCGAACAGGATGTGAAAAATAAATATCAGATAATCTTCAGGACGCGTAAAGTCAACTGAGAGAGGAACGGTGAGGTTTAACGCGAGCATTGTAATGCGTCTTGTGGATGGAAGAGACGGGTTTTACGACTGCTTAAGTAGACGAGCGTCCGTCTCTTGGGACTGAAATTTGACCAAGACGATGTATTCCGACCATCATGTCCCGTGAGAATAGTTTACATTAGGTTTTTTTCAGTTTGGCTATCAGTCTTGCCTGCAGTTGAGGGCCTGCATGTGATATGTACAACAAAACCCTTTAGAAACTTGATCCACTCAAATCCATTGCATAATTCACGCACTTAAAATATTATATTAAGACGTTATGTGATCTTTAATTGTGTGCTTATTCAGGTATTCTGTGCAGGGCCCTTTCCATATATCATCACATGTTCTTTTATTTCAAAGTGTAAACTTAATACAATAAATCTACATTCTTTGATCTTACAGTCCAGGAACAGGCCAGTGGATGACATCCGTGTCTTTTGCTGATTTTATCAAATATTTAATTTTTATTTGCAGGAAAGCATTTTACAAGCCCCATAGCATTTTTCCCTGCACTTTTATTTTCCTGTTTCTTTGGTCCATAGTTAGAAACTAAACACACGGTAACTAACTGACTATCATTTAAAAAAGAAATAAATGATGTAAGCTGACTATGAAAATGAAAGCTGATTATGTTCATTCTAGAACCTCATTGTTCTTTTTGGCCAAGATTCTCTTGCATTGTTTCTCTCAGAGTAAATCCTCGGTCTGTGGAGAAGAACCACAGCAATAAAGATGTACCAGCGACCTGCAAGGTGCGATCTGACTTCAAACAAACTGGATAAAAATTATGTTTAAACACTTAAATGTTTGAGACAAAATGAGATATAATCCATGCTGTTTTTTGTTCTTGTGTAATGTCTGGTTTAGGACATGGGGCTATTGTAATTCCTGATTTTACTTTCAAATGAACAAACTAGAGGAAGGCCAAAGAATGATACAAGTGTGCCAAGACAGACACTGTGGACCATGTACATAAATATGGTCCAGCCATTGAAAACCAAGCTAATGTAATTTTTTAAAATTACTTTATAGAAAAAAATAATCATAATGCATAAAATATTCTGTGAAAATATAACATTGATATCTTTAAAAATGACAAAGGCCATGTCAAAGATTGAAATCATAGTAAAATTAATGATTGAAATTAAACTTTAAATCTTATAATTAAGAGACTTTAGTGTTGATTTCACAGAAAGCCTCACTAATGATTTGCTTGCAAGTTGTCTGTACATACATGTGCAATATACTGTATATAGCTATCCAAAGACAATATTTTTATCAAGAGCTGTTTTAATGCGTGTAAGAGTTGACTGGATATTTCGAGAATTAAAGTGTGATGTTGATAGTTGTTTATAAGGTTTGCAGGCCTGTGTGTCTTTTTCCTGCTGCCACAGACATAATGATGACCAGAAACGTTTCTTAACATGTTTTTATATATATAAAAACTTTATTTAGAAATGTAATGCTTTATATGAAAAAAACTGTGACAACAAAAATGCTGAACTGCCGTATAGTGATCTAAAATAAATTTCACTTACAAAACCTCCATAAAAGTTGCTTAACATGTTTAACTAACATTTGTAACCTATAAAACTTGTACTGTATAAGAAATAAACTCGTATAAGAAATAAAATTCAGCATCTTAAAATGCTGCACTTCTTTAGATTCTATTGCACTTAAAATATATATAATTTCAAGTGTGTGCGTCACATTTAACCCTGAAAGAGCACACGAAGATCATCATGTGCCTCAAAGACTGTGTTTATTCTGATATGTTTAAACAGCAGCTGAATATTTTTCTCATAGCTTGACTCCTCATAATTATTTAAAGTGACATTTATCAGAAGCAAAAACTTGTTTCCCATGGAGATTATTTTAACAAGCTGATCGCGGTCAATAATAACTTTGTGTGTTTACAGAAACTTTGTGCATTTGTTCTACCTCAATAACCACAATAATGATCTTCTATAATGGGATCATAATCTCTCCTGATTTGTTAAATAAAAGTCTCAGCTGTTTAAATATGACCCAGAACACACAAATGAACATATGTGTTTCTGACAGGATCCAGACCATGTGTGTATGTGTTTTGACACGCTTAATCATCAGCTGACAATCCTAACATCCCTACAGCGTCATAAGACCCCCAGTGTACCTGAGGGTCTAGTTAGGCTGCTAATTATGCATCTTGAGGTCAATCTCTTTATGAGAGCGAACGTGTGTTAACAAGAGGAAATCAAGCACACTTGATTTGATAGCAAGGGAGAAACGAGTGGGATAAAACAAGCCCCCTAGAGAAATAAACCATCACTGTAGGTTAAGCGCAGGTGAATGTTTTGGCATGGAGGGGAAGGTGTTAGCAGATATTCTTTGACTTTGTATTTTTTTCCTTAAAGCTCTTTCAAATGTCCTTTTCTATGTGCTGTTTGACATGTAAATATTTAATAGTCAATGGATGGACAATACAATGAGAAAAATGGGACAGGTGCAGAGGGGGATGGTTTTAAAACAATGAGGCCTATAAAATGAAGACCTACCATAAACATTCTACATTAATAACTAACATAACATAATACATTAATAACAACATAATATTCTTTAAATAATTGTTATGGTTTTGAATCCAATAAAACCATATGACACTTACATGCCATATAACAATAGGCCTGTTAAGGTTTTTCTATATACTGATTTGAATTCCGTTGTAAAAATTACAGAAACAACATTGATAATAATAGCTACTGAATAATCTAAATAAGTGATTAAACAATTCCAGAAAATTCTATCCAAAATGCATATACGTCAGTTTTTGCATTACTCGTGATGTATGGAATAGAAAATGTATAAACAATGATCTGACTCAAACAAAAGTTAATCAATAAAATCTCTTTTATTCATTCATTAATGAAAGGTGCTGATTTTGAGACATTATTATTTTACATCAGTTGTGATATTCAGGACATCACTGTTATTTCACCTATGCTCTGACAACATTGCAATATTTAAGATATATGTTATGACCTGAGACTTGCACATGGCACATCTTTTAAAACATTTTATCTTTCTCATTATGTGTTAGATCACGTCTTGAAAACCATTGCTACATCGTGTCTATGGGGCTTCGGTCTTCTCCACAGACTGAGGGTTCACACTGAGAAAGAATAAATGAGAACAATTGCCAAAATATAAAATATCCAAAATATCTTTTAAATATTCTAAAAGCCACTCTGATAACAAAACAAAGGTCAAGTTTAAAGTGAAATATGTGCATGAGTGAGATCATGATGTAACTGCTTTCATCAGAGACAGTTTCAAGTCTCTGATATATGATTTAAATATTTTAAGTCTCTGATACATGATTTTTTCTTCTCTGGCATTTTAACTATTTGGGTTGTGATGTATATTTTTTCTCAAAAAAAGAGGTTTAGATAAAAAGAAAGAGAGGGAGTTTTCCTTTAAAAATAACGGGTTTTATAGACAAGAGAGAGAGAGAGAGAGAGAGAGAGAGAGAGAGAGAGAGAGTTTACCCTTTCCTCTTGCATGGCGTTTTCCAGACTTCACTCAGTAGGGTGCTCCGGAGTGCAGAACAGCCCCTGATATACAACAAGGGGGTGAGAACTGCGTTCACTCGCGGCAGAGTGCGCAGAGGGTCCGAACCTTCGTTTTTGAACGCGTAGCACGTGGATCCCGCGAAATTGCACGCAATAATATGAAGAAAGATAGGCAACCACGCGACCAGAAAGCACACGGCCACTACTACGATGAGATACACGGACGCGCGCTTGTTGTCTCTTTCCGCGCTCGGGGGCTCGCGCTCGAGCTGATACTTTGCAATGAAAAACAGTTTAATGTTCAACCCAATCATGATTATTACTGTGAAAATGTTTGCCACAAAAGTGCCAATGCCCGTCACTATCTTCGCGACCCCCATAGTCACCAGATTATTAACAGCCACGATGATAAACGCATAAACCCAGTACGCCAGTATCACCAGTAAGGTTCTGTTACGGGTCATGCGTTGGGAGTATTTGAAAGGTGCCGAGACAGCGTGGTACCGGTCCGCCTGCGCGGCCAGAATCGCCATATAGGACAAACCCAGAAAAGTAGGCGCGATGTAGAAAGTGCGCGTGGGGGAGTCATAGCTGTCACGCACGTCAAGGACCCCGCAATAATAATAGGACACGCCCGAGCAAATGTCACTGAGACAGGTGCTGAGCATGTACATGAAGCGGTTCTCGTTACGCAGCGCTCGGTTCAGCATGATTGAAATAAAAACAGACACGTTAAGAAAAACGATGGCAGTGGCGAGAATTAAATTGAAAAGAAACAAAAGCACGTTGCCAAAACTAGTGAGAGGCAGCACTGTGGCCAGACCCGCAGGACTCTGAGAAATATTCATGAGTGATGTTAGTGTCAGCAAACGCAGTTATGAGAAACAGAACAAAGCCATCGTTAGTGTACAGATATTCGGTAACCGCACGCGTGATCGTTGCGCAGAGTGCACGAGAGCGCAAAGGTGACGGGTTTTAAAAGACGCGCGCGAGGAGGATGGGGGACTCTATTGACTCACGAGACAAGTTCTTGGAATGAAATCAACGGCATGAAAACAATATGCAAAACAGTTTTCCCTTTAAACGTTCATTGAAGCATAAGAAATAAAGTGTAAGAAGTAGTGCACATAAATTGCATAGTGACTGTAAAATGACATTTTTTCCATATACATCATCATTTCTTGGCATACTCAAAGAGAACAGCTGTTGCAAACAAACATAATGCAACACAAAAAGTGACATGCAATGAATTCAAGTTAAAAAAAAATATTGTCATGTACAAACTACAGAGTAGTGTGTCATATTTACATTTACACGGCAGACACTTTTATCGAAAGTGACTTACAGTGCATTTAATGTATACTTTTTATCAGTATGTGTGTTCCCTGTAAATCAGACCCATGTTACACTACTAACAAAATGCTCTTCCAGCTGAGCTACAGGAACAAAATTCAACACACAGTGGCCGACACACAATGTAGGCCTACTTAAGATGTAAAGCTGAAATAGATAAACCACACTTCAGTGTGTAAACAAAGAAGAGATCTATGTTCCAACTAATATCAGCATTGACATTGTTTGCATTCTTGTATCTGTCTCAATGAATAATGTGTTTCTGTTCATAACTGCATCCATACACCCAACCCGCGGCAAAAGAAGGCTCACAGCAATGCTACCGCTAACATTTATGGTAGCAAATGTGTGAGCATTTCAGGGTTATAATTAACTCATAATTAACTCTCCTTAGCTTATCTTTATCTCAGTTTCTGTCAGTAACCTCTGTCTGGCATATGGTCAAAACTGCCAAGAGAGAACGTTGCATGACCTCTCTAAACACTCAAAAATAAACGTGCCACCCAATGCCATAGAAGAACCATTTTTGGCTGTACGGTTTCATAAAGTTGTTTTGCAAAAGGTTCTTTAGACTACAGAAAGATGAAAAAGAAATGGTTCTTCTGTTGCATTGCTGTGAAAAAGCATTTTGTAGCACCTTTATTTTTGTATATCCCCAGTTCTTAACCTGACCTTTGACCCCTTCTGAGTGATCACAGAAGTGTTTCTAAACTGTTTGTCTGATCCTAAATGATGTAATAAACAGGAAAATATTGTGATCGCTGTGTGCGCATTTGCTCTGCTTGGTTAGTCACAGTAATGAGCATCAATATGGGGATTTTCATCTCCTGTGATATTCTGTTCAACTCAAGATTTTTTCCCAGGGGATGATTTATATCCCAAAATACACAGGTGAAGACGAATGGTTCTGATGGATCCTCCTTTGTGTGTGTTTTGATATGATTATTCCTGTACTTGAATTTGACAGTTCTAATAGATGTATGACTACAGGGTGCTAGTGGTTTTCCGCTCAGGGTTTAATTAAGCTTTATGAACGGGTCATCTGTCAACATGAGAAAATCAAACAAATATAATGGTGAAAACAGTAAGGGACTCCCGCAAGAGCAACAAAATATATGACTCAAAACATTTAGCCTACCTGACAACATGTTAGATCATTTATAGCTGTTGTAAACTTTTTTATAATGTATTGCTTAAGACATAATTATCCCCAAACACATCTAAAACATCAAATGAAAAAGACAGACAAGCGGCTAAGGTGCATTTAATGATTTTACTCTCAGTAATGATAACATTATAAACATTTTCAACATTCAGTACATCTCAAAGCGTAACATCACATATGCGCCTGGGTAGCAATAAGTATTGTTTTCTGCCACTTATTTCACTGGATGTCAAAAGATGCTCTCTCTATATTAAAATAATGAATTAAACAAAGTGCTCAAATTTGCTGATAATCTACTTAAATGTTTAGCAATACCGTTCAGAGAAACCAAACAAACAAACTATTGACAGAAGGATTAACTTCAAATAAAATGGTATATTATCTCAGGGCCACTTGATATCCAAAGACCAGCATAACAAAGCAGGTCGAATAAACAGTGTTTTCGTTTCATAGTACATTTGACCTGCAAGAAACTGACACACAGCAGTATTATTGTACATACAGAGATGAAACCAAACTGATATGATCACACAAATAACATTACATAACAAAACCAACAGTGCAGACCTATGAAGAGTAATTCACAATTTAAAATAAATAAATCAATGTCAGAAGAATGGTGAACAGATCAAACTATAAAAAAACACTAAAACAAATCTTTTAAAAATATGTTCTACACAAGTAGGACTGCTGTCATGAAAACACAACTGGAAGCCACCTTTTCAAGTCACAAACAATATTTATGGTCAGTTGAAACGTTATGAAATGTATGAAAAAGTTGAAACCCCAATGCCATGCATGTTTTTGGGATAGTAGAAGGCTCATGCAAAATCCTGTCTTTGAACAGATGTCGGTAGAAAATTTCATAAAAACACATGCAAGATGGTCACTGGCAGTGATAGAATAAGAGAAATAAAGAGTGTATATGTTTTTTTTAACTTTTGAGGTGTATTTAATATGACTAATATGACTATGATAAGCAACTATACATTTTAGTCATTGTAAGCAGTGCTAATATAAGTGTTACTCATTGTTTCTATGTCTGCTGAATATTCAATCAGAATCAGAAAGAGCTTTAATGCCAAGTGTGCTTTACACACACAAGGAATCTGTCTTAAGAAACGTAAGTTTAAGAAACATCCAGATAAAATATGATGGGTGTTTGCAAATTATTTCCAGCCAATGGTCCAAATTTCTGGCACTGACAATCACAGTTTGTTAGAAATGTCCAAATAAAAGAGAACTGAAGATAACAGACAGAAGGATTACTCTGTGGCCAAGAGGTCCAAACAGGTCACCACTCCCGCTGTAGGTTTGTTCCTCACTACGACTTTGCACCTGTTTGGCTGCATGCTGTTCTGCATAAACCATGTAAAGCTCTACACAACGGCGTGCTTTCATTTGCTCAATCAGTGCTGGATAGCCAATCTCCACAATGCTAACAGTATCGTCGTCATCCTTAGCTTCCTCTCCTACTTGCTTCTGAGGTTGACTGGGTGTTTCAGGTGGTTTGGAGGTCACAATTGTACTGGTTTCAAATGTACTGTTGCTGCTTGAAGCATCTTCTTGAGCAACAACTGGATCATTGACTTCAACAGTAACTTCGCCACCTGGTGCCGCTTGGGGCTCTGAAAGATCTGGGGATCTTCTTGATCTTACGTCCCGTTTCTCTCGCAGTAAGTCTTTTCTTTTCATACAGTTGTCCATGAACCTATCATAGGACTGAGGTGGAGGATTCTGGAAGATATCATGAGGGTTATTGTTATTTTGTTGCCCAGAGGTTGAACTGCCAGTTCCAGAACCACCTGGTCTGTGACCTTGAGAGTTGGTGTCCTCATTTACATTTCTATCAGAGGGTGTCTGACCATAGCGTCTGTACATGTAGTTATTATAGTAATATTCCTCCTGCGGGTTGTGGAAATTAAAACGAGGACGGGGGAAACTTCCAAGACCGTAGCCCAGAGCCATCCCAGCCACTGCTCCGGCTCCAGCAGCCATAATTGCCTGTTTCCCAAACCCTTTTGATTGGATAGAAGGGCCCATACCCATGCCCTGCACAGACTGGGCAAAGGGTGATCTGCCAGCGCCGTAAGCACCGTAGTTACCACCATAACCTGGGCTCATGATTTTGTTATTGGGGTTCCAGTAGGGGTACTGGGCTGCTCCTGGGTATGCACCTGCTCCTGGTCTTACTGCACCACCACCATACTGGTTAGGGTAGGAACCTGCTCCTCCTCGGACTGGATATCCTGGATAAGAGCCTCCACCTGGGTAAGGGTTTCCTCCTGCTTGTCCAGGGTACCTGTTGGGGTAAGAACCTGCACCCCCTGGGTAGCCTCCTTGTGCTGGGTAACCACCTTGTCCTGGGTAACCACTGCGCCCTGGGTAGTTACCTTGTGCTGGGTAACCCCCTTGTCCCGGATAGCCACCTTGTGCTGGGTAACCACCTTGTCCCGGATAACCACCTTGAGCAGGGTTACCACCTTGAGCGGGGTAGCCCCCCTGAGCTGGATAACCACCTTGCGCTGGATTACGCCCCGGGTAGCTACCTTGGTTAGGATAGCCTTGACCTGGATTAGAACCTGCCGCTGGGTACCTGCCTTGGCCAGGGTACCCGCCTCCAGCTCCAGGGTAGGGGGGAGGATTTTGGTTTGGTACTTGAGGTTGTCGAGGATAGTTTCCTGTGGACGAGTGTGTCCCAGATGAGGATCCTTTAGTATTGCTGCTGCCACTCTTTCCACTGCTGCTGCTGGTTCCTCCTTTGTTGTTGCTGCTGCTGGTCTTGCCCAAGCCAAACCCACCTTTACTCCCACCTCCTCGTTTGGCCACATTTGAGACTACAAGAGCCATACAGAGTAACAGTACTGTTAGACGACCCATCTCTGTGGAGAGAGAGAGAGAGAGAGAGAGAGAGAGAGAGAGAGAGAGAGAGAGAGAGAGAGAGAGAGAGAGAGAGAGAGAGAGAGAGAGAGAGAGAGAGAGAGAGAGAGAGAGAGAGAGAGAGAGAGAGAGAGAGAGAGAGAGAGAGAAAATCAATAAAAAGAGCAAAATCTCATGAAAATTTGAGTCAAATGTGTATTAATATCAGACACAGTTTTCTGAGATCAAACAACCTAATAATTCTTAGCAAGCAAAGTTTTCTTGCGCTGGTACGTTTTCAACGGATAGCAATGATCACAGGCCTAGAAGCCATTCTAAATAATTTTGAAAAGATAGTTTTTGTATTTTAAAGTCACCATGAAACGGAAGTTGCGATTGACTTCTGTGTGTATTTTTTTTTGGGAGGATCTATTGACAGAAATGCAATATAATATACATAACTATGTCTTCAGAGGTGTTTCAAGACCTTACATAATGAACCATTATGTTTTAATCTGAGAACGAGCTATTTCAATCAACATACACCGCGGGTTCCCTTACATGGAATTCGCCATGTTGTTTCTACAGTAGCCTTAAACAGACTGCTCAACAGAGTGTGTTTCATAAAATACGTTATCTCCTTTGATAAAGAAGCAGAAGCGTGATGACATCTTTGTTCTGTCTCAGCCGCCATAGTGCTTCAGAAGGGAGGGGTGGGGTAAAACATTGGTTGCAATTCACTAGATGCTACTAAATTTCATACACTGGACCTTTAATATAAAATAGTCATGTAGACATCTGAAATTGCATGAGAATGTTCATGCTTTGTTCAATTCTCCTTTAATGGAGCCTGACAGTGAAATGGCCAGAAGCTGTTGTATGGAAAAAAGAGTTGCTCAAGGGTTCTTTTAAAATTCCATGAGATTTTAAAATGGCTTTTCCGTGGAAACTACAGCATAGGGTTTGGCACATCTCCAAACAATTACAAAAAACCCTCCAATTTGTGATGAATCATTCCTTTTAAAGCACAAAAATCATAAGACTCATCCATGAAGCATACGTCATAATCCTCCAGCTACACAAACTTTTCCAATTCATGACATAATGTCAATACAGGCGAAAATACATTAAATACATATATCGAGACTTTATAAATTGAAAATATTGGTAGGTTCACGTATAACAGAATTCGTCAATATTTATCATAAATTACTGTAAATTATCAGTTATCATGTTAAATTAAACAGGTTTATAATTTGCGACATAATGTATGAAAACAGAAGCCTATATAGGATGCGCAGGGTGGGTGGGTCACTAAACGTTACTGCTTGGGAGAGGAGGCCATTTCCAACGCCCATCCTAAGCTTGATCCCACGATGCACTGAACATTTAAAGGAAATGCATCACACCACTTCATTCAATAAACCTGACAATATTATCTTGCCAATATAAACCCTGACCTAATATAAACACAGCGGCAGCCATTTATTATGTAACTGCGTATTTAACCCAGTTAAGAAATAGATTATAAATACAGTAAATATGGACAGCGATTCCTAATCTGTTTACATCAACTGCCCGGTAAATGTCCGATCGCGCAGATTCACAAATGCCTCAAATAACGGAACTATTATTAGACGTGTGGCCGTGAAATGCACCTGTTATTGTACCGATTAAACATTACACATATAATAACACTGCGGCCAATCACAATACAGCAAGCGCTGTTTATGACAATAAAACGGGTTTGAATCGCTACAGTACCTGTGTGTTGATTTCAGCTCGTTCTCCCAGGCGACTGTTGTTCCCTTGACGCGCGTTCACGTTAGTGACGATGAAGTTTCCAATGTGCGCGTTCTCTGGATCTGCGCATGCGCATTGCCTCGAATCCTCTGACAATTTACTGGAAAGTGACCGACGGATACTGGTGAGGTAATATTTTAATATGCTTTACTCATAACTAATAACTGAACAGAAGTTTGATTGAAATGTCATCTAAATAAGACCAAATTAAAAGTTACTTCACAATAATTGACTTTGTATATTCTTTGGACATCAAATTAGTCGAGTCTCTTTCATCACCCCACATCAGATATTAAAACGGGAACGAATTGTAAATAAATGTATTGTGTATAATAATTTTGAGCATATGTGGCCATTTTTCTAGTTTTTTCTTTATAGACCATTTTGGAAAGCGTAAACCATGCGGATCGAAAATACTTAATTTTCAGTTTTTGAACCAAATACAACCAACAGAACATTATAACCCAATCAAAATGTTAAATTACAGGATTATCTTTGCAAGATTAAATAAATATGAAAACTGGAAGTGCTGCTGGACCAATGTTTACATCTTGTGAGGGAGTCTTTAGAATTTTGTAAACCTGTTTTTTAAGGTTATTTAGTTTTCACATACTTTCTGTACATTATTAAAGGACCATTGTGTAAATTTTAGCAGCATCTAGCGGTGAGGTTGTGAATTGCAACCAACAGCTCACTCCACCCCTCCCGTTCAAAGTACTACGGAGGCAGACACAGAACTAAGATGTCGTCACGCTTTCGGTTCTTTCCCGAAAGAGATATCATTTTTATGAAACGTACTCTGTAGAGTAGTTTGTCTGTTTAGATACTGTAGAAACAAAGACAGAAGCAAAGCATTACAGCAAACAAAGATATTTCTCAACACATTTACATTTAATCAGACATTGCCAAAAGTGACAAGACATGAAAAGAACATTGCACAGATGATAAAATTTTACCCCTTTATTAACACTTTTCCATGACATCTTTTGTAGTTTGCCACTTGCGGCTATTTTTCAGTAGATTTATCTACTAGCATATACATGGAAAAAAAAAACTTTATTATAATAAGAGTTAAGAATAAACGACACGTACATAAAAACGGGACATTTAAAGTGGAAAAACAAACACTGCTGCCTAATTATTGCCCATGTGTGAGCGCGGTGGAGAGTGCCAGACAGCTGAACTAGTGCGCTTGAAGAAGCGAGGTTTGGTCCGCTGGAAGATGTCTTCCAGCTTGGGTGGTTCAGGTTCCCCAAAATAAGAATAAAGATCCACAGGGTTATAATATTGCTTCATTATAGCCTGCTGTAGCGGCATACCTGCACAAAACACAAGAGAAATACATTAGCGAAAATAAAACGGAAAAGCAAAATGTCGCGTATATCCAAAAATTAAGTAAATATACAAATGTAAGCAGTTTCATACCCTCGGCCCAAGATGGAATGGGTTTTCTGGGAGCAGATTCGTCATCTGTAGAGTCATCGCTGTTCTGATCCATACCATAATCTTCAGGATTCACTAAAACGGCCACCTTTTGGCCTTTAGGAGTGATCTGGTAGGACTGCGGAGATTTCTGCAAAGAACAAGAGGGGACGAGTTACAAACTAGCTGTGATCTTTCTTTGGCGAACAATCCTTAAAGCTTTTTATACATCAAATTAAAATAATGAATTTCGTATTTTCTTTCCAAAATTGGGTTGTGACCTCACCTCAATGTCGACCGTAACATTGAGTCCAGCTCCAATATCCATAGTCTTGTGAGCAGCTCCTTTCCCAACTGGAGTTTTCATTAGAGAGCTCTGAAGACATCGATACAGGGCTTCAGTAACATAACAGATCAACAAGACATCAAACCTGAGAAGATTCCTACTCACCTCAAGATCTACAGTAACATTAAGAGCTGAACCCTTCGTAATGGTTGTGTTGAGCATAGCGGATGCTTGCGTTTCCGAGACCTGTTATAAACATTTATGCATGAACATGTTAACATACGGACAGATGACTACTCAATATAGCAGAATACGCAATACAATAAAAGCAGTAAAGGTCCAAATAAGAGTTGGATTACCTGCGCTGCAGCGGTTGCAACACGTTTCCGTTCTGCCTCCAGCTCCTCCTCAGCTCTCCTCTGCTCTTCCTGTAAAAACAAATTCAACAAGATACATTTAACTAAAGCAAGTTAGCTGGTGTGCATAACGCGGTCTAAAAAAGGTATTTGACCAATGACATCATATTCATGTCATAACAGGCAACAAACACGACTCACCATCTTCCTCTTTTCCTCCATCTCTCTCCTCTCCTTCTCTCTGGCTGCTCGCTCCAGTTCCATTTGAAGAGCGATAGCCTTCTCGCTCTCTAGCCTCTCTCTGCAGAACACAACACGCATTTAACCTTTCTGGTTTAGATCAGAACTGTGGATGACTTCTAAGACAGCAAATAATAAAATGAAACCCGAAACAGCACGGACTTCTCAGCGGCTGCCTGTCGTTCCCTCTCCAGTTCTCGCTCCTGTTCTCGCTTCAGTTCCAGAGCACGCGTGGCCTCGGCCTGTTTACGGGCTTTCTCTCGCTCCTCTTCGGCTTTACGTTTGGCCAGTAGCTCCTGGAGTCGTCGCTCCTCTTCCTAATGAAGAAACAAGTAAATTTGCTTCATGCAGTTCTTCTACGCAAACTTCAACAACTGATCACTCACAGAAGTATTTTTTACTTCAAATTAAGTTCTTTAACAAGCTACAAATGACTTGCAGATCACTTCAGTTGGAGCAACATTTGTTCCACAAAATAGCTGGGCAAAAAAAAAAAAAAAACACTTAGATAAATAGATAAAATTGTAGGTTGCTTTTAAAAGAGCAACTTGGGAGGAATTCCAAGAGACTCCAGTTATATAACAACCCTTTACTTTGGCACTGTTGCTTGGCCCATTGAGCCGTGAGAGGGCTCCACAGGTTTAAAGACAGTGCTAGTTTAACAGTTTTAAGAACAATGTTTGAGCATTTGTAATTGGTGCACAAAACGCATCCTAGAATTCATACAAACAAATTTGTTTGGCAATAGTGAGCAAAGTTTAAAGTGTAATATGGCTTTCTCACTAAAGGGGTTGACTTACAACTTGCAGAAGCTTCTTTTGTCTGGCCGCCTCTTCCTGTTTCTTGCGCAGTTCCAGTTCTTCCTGTCGTTTAGTGGCCACCTTCCTCTTGGCTTTTTCCTCTGCCAACCGCTCCACACGCATCTAAGTGAACCACATCATATCTCCATGAAGCACTGTGCACCCCAGATCCCGATTCCAATTCATTCGGTTCCCCATCAATTCTGAAATCTTAAGTACCATGTCGTTTTTCTTTTCAAGTTGTGCCATCTTCTCCTCAATCTTCTTTTTCATTTCCTGCTCCTTCTCTTTCTCTCCCTTCACCCGAGCCTCAACAACCCGTTTCAAGCGCTCATCACGCTTCCTAAAGAGAAGAAACTCACTTTTGAGACATGATTAGCATTCACATTAAACCTACATTGGCAATCATTTAAGATCTAGGCAGGTTATGGGAGAAAGACATGTTCTGTGCAGGATTCACGAGATTTATTCAGGTAACACCAAACCTTTTCATTTCTTCTTGTTTCTTTCTTCTCTCGTCTTCGATCTTCTTCTTTCGTTCATCCTCTTGTTCGATCTTCTTGTTCAAAGCGTCCCACTTCTGCCGCTCTCGCTCCTGAAAGTGTAGGGAATATTTTACAGATTATATTTTTTAGAGATCAGCAAGCTTCTAAAGAGAAACGCTCAGGAGCATTAATGCGGTGACAAAACATGTCAGGACAGATAAATACAAAAATTAGTAAACTCTCAGACAAACATCAAAGACTCACAAATGGGTAAAGGTGAAATTCCCAACCCACACCAAACACACATTCAGGAAATGGACACAAGGCACATGACCAAAGAGGTTAATCTGATGTGGGGTCAACTCAATTTCAATTTTACATGTTAAATTCAAATTCACTTTCTTCAAATGAAAGGAATGTTTTAACATGTTGAGCTCTATCAACATCAATGGCATGATTTCAATTACCACAGAAAATTGACTTTGTGGTAACAAAATTACACACTTTTAATGGAAAAACATTCCATCATCAAAACCCCCTCATCAGAACACATAGTTAAACAGAAATGAATTCTGGGTGCTTCTAAAAGTTAAAATGGTTTTGACATGAAGTAAAGTCTGGATTCTCTGCGTTCATACTCACCACAGAGCCTAAGCCCAACTAAGGGGGAAAAACAGGAAGCACAATTACCAACTAACGCTCTTACTTCGACAAATATTAGCAAACAAACAGTGTAGATTCTTAAATTATTCTAAAATACAAAAACCTCTCAAACATGTAACATACTGACCTTGCCATCAACTTTAGTGGCAGACTGTTTGATGAAGGATTGTTTGACGGCGTTGCGGCCGAGAGATCCAGGTGTCATCATCAGCATCTGATTCTTCTGCACAGTGTGCATGAACGAGCGCATGTGCGGGGCAATGCTCTACGCAAACAGAAATTTACTTCAGGCCATTAAGCAAGTAAACACTGTCGTCATGTCAGAAAATCTAGCCACATTGAGCTCAATAGACTAATCCAATACTCAAATGAAACCGTGGCAAAACAAACTGGCCACAAATCATAAAAAAAAGTAAACCGCCATTATGTGGTTTTCCACAGTAATGCACTTAAGTTTCAACCAGAGTTCTGACGTGGGCTGCATTACAGTAGTGGTCAGAAATGGTCATACCGTGACACACTTCTTTGGAGGAGAGAACCTCTTTTTGGGTGTGCTGATCTTCTGGACTGCTTCCTCAGCTGCACGCCGTTTAGAACCGGAGCGTGTGGCCCTACCGGAGAAATTCAGAAAGTAAGAAAACATACCATAAAAGGCAGATGAAAGCATACATTACACGGTCATCTCACCGGACTTCTGCTTTGGTTTTCGACTCTCCACTGCCATCTAGAAAATAAAACCCCATTTGAATTCCACAACATTATCCATTTCGTTATATATAACAGTTTAGCTCCTGTTAGGAAGATACCAGTGTCTGATATGCAGGCTTTCATAGATCGTGTAAGAGGACAGTGTTCACTGGTGCTGGGAGACTCATCGATCTGTTCTGCAGGCATGTCGTTTATATAAATTTCTTTTTCTTCTGCAGGCTGGGGTTTAGGCTCCTATGAAAACAAATGCAAGTTAAAGACCCCCTGAATCGCCTTTGTCAACGCATCAAATTATGCTGCGTGTTCAATTTCAACAAAAAAAATGCATAAAGCATGTCAGATAGCCCCGCCCCCTTTTTAAAGTAACGAATAGCACTTCATTTAAAGCACAGTCAACCTGGCAAAGCTGCATTGAACAGCATGTGATACAGTTGTATAGAAGTCTAATGGGAGAGATTAGGAAGATCACAGATACCATTTGAAGCCATGCGATTTATGGTGCGTGACACTGGCATTTGTCTTTACTCATCAAGGTTGCGATGCCAGAGCTCTCCCATAGAGGTTTAATACACAACATTAAACCTAATACTGTGCAGACCTGAAACGGATCAGATAAGTTTTGTTTTCTCCGCAGATTTGCACGCATGATCTGCGCATATGATCCTCTATGTTCTGTCGTGTCTCACCCGGAGCATTTTCATGTGCAACCGCTCGCGTGTCTGATGAGAGTTAGACTTCATTCATACCAATATACAACATGTTTTCACTGTCTGAATCATACCCCAACACATATCCTGCACTATGCGTACGTTATTCACCTTGTAGGACATAAACGTGCTAACAAGCGGCTGATATAACACCGCACCAGTGAAGGGGATAGGACTCTTCGGATACTAAAGTGCATTTGATTGGATAAGAACTTTGACGAGAGGTTGAAGTGTAGCGTGATGTCATGGGATTTCTAGATTTTGTTTGCGCACATGTGCAAGACAATCTGTTTTGAATGCGTATATCTAAAGGCGAATTTTGAAGCACTAAAGAACATCCGTTTTTTTTTTTAAGTCCTTAAGGCCAACATATTTTAAATCAAGGGAAAACTTAAGCGATAGAGGAAACAACAGCTACCATGATAAAATGTAAATAAACTCTTACATCAGGTTGGGTAATCTCTGGTTCGGTGTTTGTTTTAGTGGCTTCTTCCATCACCTTCTGCTTCTCATCCATCCTAAAGCAACGAGAAATTCTGGTAAAATAACCTGGGCTGGTAAATTAAAGGTTGTGGGTTCAAACTCATAAGAGGATCAATTTATCTCAATGCCCTTGATCAAGGCATAGAAACAAGGTTTTTACTTTTTTGAAAAACATGAAAATTCATGTTGGATGGCTTCGCCAACCCAAATAGTTTAGGTTCGATTACAAGACACAGCAATGTATTTTCTATCCATTTTCAGGTCCACAAAACTCACTGTTGTTCTCGGTTCTCTTCAGTATCCTCAGGTTCAATGTCCATACACATATCCCCTGGAAAGAAAAATGGATATAAAAAGTCTTTTCTAGACACTTGTCCACTCAGGTGGATCAATTGATGGATAAGGATATGCAAGGTGGTAAAGAAAAAGCTGGTTCAACAAAGTAGATTCAGCATTACTTACAAGAGGCTTCAAGCGATTTTAGTCACATGACAATTATGTGAGGTAAATCAGTCACTCACCACTGACGGAGCTGCTGCAGGTTGAATTTCCCTGTCTGACTTTCTTCTTCAGGAAAGAGCGTCGGGATGCCCTACGAACAGCCTCCAGTGTCATGCTATGCCTGAGACCCACCAGTGAGCGCCGCACCACTAGTGACCGACGGATTGATCTCCGGGATGAGCCCTGAGGTGTGCCCTGGCACTCTGAGACTGCAATGGGGATTTTATTGGCAGATCGACCAGGAGACGGACCAGAATTCAGCAATGACTCCGCACTCAAACGTTCTGACGAGGGAATCTTCACCATGGCTTCAGACACCAGCAGCTGATCCTGGCAAGAACCTGAAGGCTGGACCTCATCGGTTTCTCTCACTACTGGAATGTTCTCTACCGCTTCTACCACTTCAATCTCTTCAGGCTCCTTGGCTTTGGCGGCAGCTTTGTTACGAGTGCTGCGTTTGACGGGTTCTCTCTCGGCCGCTGCGGTGGCCCTGTTGCGTCGGGTGCGGCGAGCAGGCTCCTCCGAGCAGCTGTCTGAGGTGTGTGGTGTAACCAGCTCGGAGATGGTGTTTAGGGTCAGCTGGACAGAGGAGCGACGAACATTGCTACGTTTGCCCTTGGAGAAACTGGAAGGGAAATGGAACGCGAGCCCTTTAAATGTATAGGAATATACCCACTGTAAATGCTCTGAAATGTACCTCCCCATCAAAAATAATAGTATAGCGTATTGAAACAGCACTTGTCAAGAAACTGACCATCTCTAAAGTGAAAACAGAAGAAACCTCACCGTCGCTTACTGCGAGACTCATGGAGTTCCATCGACACTCGTTTTCTACGGTTTGTCTTCTTCTGCGATGGAGTTCTGGGCATGAGCTCTGGCTCTGTGCTGAAGTCACTGCACCATAAAACACAGTGGTGTAAAGTATTGGGAGTAAATGTACTTAGTTACTGTACTAAAGTATCTTTTTGGCTACTTTGTAGTTGTACTGAGTATTAAAGATATTAGCAACTTTTACTCTCTACTGGACTACATTTTTGAACAAGTATATGTACTCTTTACTCCACTACATTTGTAATGAATAATGCAATTACACATTACATTTCGCCTGGTACCTATCATTCTTTTGCGGCAGTTTATTTTTGATACAGAAGAATTAATATTGCCATTTACAGGGCATTGAAGGTACTATATCTTGTGGGTTTTGCTCTTACTTACTAAAACTTGTCAACATGGCTTCTTTATGTGAATAAAGAGTGCATTATCAATTAGGGTTAGGATAGGGTTATCAATGTCAATCGCTGGCGGTTTATGTGAAATGAGGACATGACAGCAGCTGATGATGAGGCCAAAACCAGCATGTCCAGTTTAAAAAGGCTTTGACTTTTTAATTGGACTTAACATTATTTTATTTATCCGTTATATTGAAGAAACCTTTTGAAAGAGTTTGGTTTATTATGATCACTTGAGCTTAAATGAGACTTGAGTGTTATGGTGTCCACCATGATTTGTTGCAATTTTGAGGTGTTCAGTCTTATTTTGATTTAAGAAAATAAATGTGATTGCTCTCCTCATGAATCAACTGTTAACACGTTAACGCAATTCCTTTACGGCACTATATTTTATTAACGTGCGATTAACGCAGCCCATTTTCTGTTTGACCCTTGGCTTGCCCGTAGTTTGAGAAAGTAAACGATGCAGCAGCAAACAGAATGGAGAAATAAATAGGTCTTCTGAACGTAAATTCATATATAAAAGATGTTGATGGTTCTGTCGACAAGACTAAAGTGATCTGCATTTATTGTCGATGTGAATTAAGCTATCACCGCAGCACGTAGAGTTTTAAAATATCACTTGATGGATGGCGAAGCATACAACTGACGCAGAGAGCTCTCCTCCTCTCGCGGCACAACCACACTAGATTGTTTTCAGCAGAGACGGATGGACAGCTTCCACAAGCACGACTCACCACATCGATAGCTAAATGGGTGGCTACAGCATGTAGGCCAGTTAATGTAGTGGAGGACGAGGGTCTACTTGAAATTATTCGCATCGCATCTAACGATTACACATATGAACTACCTTCGAGAGCCACTGTTACAAGCAAGATTCACGACTCTTACGAAGAGGAGAAAGCGAAAGTCGAGGAGGCGATAAGACAGACAAACACGGTTGCGCTCACCAGAGACTACTGGACTTCTCTCAGTAACCATAGCTACCTGGGGGTCACGGCTCATTATTTTGACACACACTGGAAACTACGGTCGTCCGCTTTGACCGTTATGAAGACAGACAAGAGGCACTATGCTAACGTTTGCGCTGAGCACTTTCTGCAGGTACCCAGACAGTGGGATATTGAATTCAAAATTAGCCCACTGACCACCGATAGTGCACGCAACATGATTGCCGCGGCCAGGCAGCTTCCGTTCGAGCATATGCCTTACATTGCACACAGCCTCCACCGAGCTATCACAGTTGCGAAAATGTAAACATGCTTGTGTAAGTAAATAGCTCAGTGCAAAGAAAGAAGTAATGGGAACCTGTGTTTTTCCTGGGTTTTTTTTTTTCATGTGTTTAGTAGACATGTACAAGTTCTTTGAAAAACATCTATGACCTTTGAAACATGTCTAGTCTTCATGCTCCATGTTGAGTATGGTTTCACTAATAATAAACAATATACATCTGCATAAAGCATCAATATTTGTCCATGCCCATGTTGATTAGAGTATTAAAAACTTGAAAAGTATTCATTTAAGGTACATTTATAACGGATAAAAATGTGCGATTAATCACGAGTTAACTCATTACAATCATGCGATTAAATATTTTAATCGATTGACAGCCCTAGATTTAAGAAAATAAATGTGATTGCTCTCCTCATGAATCAACGGTTTCTTGTTTTTCACTGACATGTCTCTTAAGTGTTGAAGACTAGTGCTGCTTTGAGCCTACATTCAGTACGAGTAAAATACTCAAGTACTGTTCAATTCAGATACTCGAAGACTTTTACTGAAGTCATTTTTGAATTGGTGACTTGTAACTTGTAATGGAGTAGTTTTCGCTGCAAGGTATCTGTACTTTTACTCAAGTATGGTTTTCAGGTACTCTTTACACCACTGATAAAACATGACAAAAACAACAGCGTTGCATTAAATAACACAATACAGCAGTGCAGAAGCGCATGACAGACTACCCGCCGCCCAAACTGACTGTACGGTCTCACCTGGAAAACATGCGATAGGCTTCCTGCTCGATCTCCCCCAGCCAAACCATGTGGACATTATCAATTTCCTCGGTAAACTTCTGCAGTTTGCCACAAAAAACCTGCATGAGGGATCGAGTGGCCTCCGGCAAAGAACTCATGATGGCGTCCCTGTGAACAACGTCAGTAGAGAGTTTTAGTTTTGAAAATGAACCCAGACAGCTTTATAACAACAGCAGGACATAAACAAACCCCCCCCTAACACAATGGAATGACGTTTTACCAAATGGAAAATTATATGTTTTTGCCTTCACAAAATGCACACTAGTGCATATGATATATATATATAGCTTGCATGATTTTTAGGATTTGAGTCAAACAAAGGGGAAGTCCATATTAGGTTTGTATCCAGACATTTTTTGGCTGTGCCATCTGTCTCCAGATCTGCAAATATTAGCTCAAAACGACCTTTTAATTCTCATATTTAAACAAACATCCGCGATCTAATAAAAACCGTAAACCAAAACTTCATACTGATCTCGGTTCAAACGAACATGCCCAGGCGCGTGCGCACTAAAATGTGAATTTACAACTAACGAATATTTATAACGCAAGAACGTGGCTACACAAATTATTTAACGATATACGAATAATTACAAAGCAACATGACTTAATGGTTGGGTTATTCCGAATGATAAGTAACGTTAGCTATAGCTAGCATTAAACATTTTTAACAGCAAAACTTCACCTACCTCTTCAGCCTTTATAAAAGATTTTGGCGCAAAATTACAATAAACTAGAGCAGTAACTAGTTTAAAAAGCCTTTCCACTATTTTTTCCCTAAACCATTAAAAAATAAATACAAGTTATCCCTCCAGTACGACAACGTCTTGTTTTCCAACCACCCGCTCAAAACGTTTTAAATAGTTCAAATTGTGCTCTGCCCAATCACAAGCGGTCAACAGCTAATTGTAGGCGGGATCAGAAATTCCGTTTGCAAATGAAAACCAGAGAGCTCGAGAGCTCTGCTGCAAATGTCTGTCATAGCAAATTTGACCAATCATAATCGAGTTCCTTCAGGAAAGACTGGGTTGTGATTGGACGATACTTATGTCTGTCAATTGTTTCAAATCGACCAATGGACGATGTGGACGTTTTAAAGCCCCACCCTTTCCCTCCTGTTCCGCCTGTGTCGTTCCGTGTGGAAACTTGTGTCAAAAATAACAAGCTCCGTATTTTATTACATTCACACGTTTAAGCGCCAAAACAGACGAGTTTAACAAGCTTTAATAAACACATAACAATTCTCCAAATGTCCTATTAATCTTTGATGTAGTACGACATTTGATAATGAAATATGAATAACTTAGCGATCACACTGTTGCCATGGTAACTGAAGCAACTAGCTTGCTAGCCTCGCCGTCGTAAACGGCTCAGCGTTCTGAGGAAACTAGATGCGTCCTCTTCAATAGTAAATATTTTTTGAAACAGTTCTTCTTTTTCATTTAAAATAACGCTGCTTAACGGACGGTCTACATTTAAACGAAAATGTAACGTTAGGTGAGTTTGTATCCACGTCGTTGCATTTGGTTGACCAGATTAACGTGTCAAAATGAGTTGATCAGTGTGAGATTATAGGCTTTTGTAAATATATATAAATCTGCATTCTTTATATTTAAAAACATTGTTTTACACTTTATACGAAAATATTACATTTCCTCTTTCTTATAGAGTATCTGGTTTTTCTAGTATTTGTAGTATTTTAGACATGTACCACAGCAGTTTAATGACAATCTTACATTGTAGTATCCTGAAGTATAGTGTAAATACTATGGTTTATGAAAATAGTAATCATAGAGTACCTTCGTGCTTCAGTACTTTCAGAAGGAGAGCCAGGCTAGATAAATAATATATGTAAATAATATAGATTTGATAGGTATAACATATGATAAAACGGTTAGCACAAGGAGCTCTGGCTCAAGATGTACGCAACAGGTTGCCTCTCTGTCATTATTCAATAACTCTAATCCTCTTTGCAGGATTTATTTTTAGAGGATGAATGAGACGTGTGAGGTGATCAGTACCTGAACCTCAGGTAGACTCCGATCGGCTGAGGGAAATGCGCTGTGGCCATGAAGAAAATATTTAACTTCAAGAAAAAGAAGGGCTCTCCTAGCCAGTCTGAGACAGGGAGCGTGCTTTCAGCCAGCTATGATGTGAAGGAGAAAGACCTCGGAAAGGTACATAAGGCTGCGTGCAGTGGAGATGTGGCCAAACTCAGACAGCTGGCCAAAAAGAACGATTTAAACCAGCTGGACAAAGAAAACAGGTAATGCTTGACATATTAAAACCATTTAGCTTGTCTTAAAATCACATTCACATAATCCTCTTTGACTGCAGAACTGCCCTACACATCGCTTGTGCCTGCGGACACACAGATGTGGTTCAGTTCTTAGTGGACAACAAAGTGAAACTAAACTTATGTGACAATCAGAACCGCTCCGCCTTAATGAAGGTACTGTCTGTTTGTTCTTAGTAGTTATGGGATTTCTTTGCATTATTGTTCACTGGTTATGTTTTTTGGTGCTTGGCAGGCGGTTCAATGTGAGCATGACCGCTGCGTGTCTTTGCTCCTGGAACATGAAGCTGACCCAAACCTGGTGGACATCAATGGAAACACAGCACTGCACCTGGCCGCCCGCATCCCTTCCCTGCCTGTGGCCATGCAGCTGTTGGAGCACGCGGCCAACATCAACGCCCAGAACAAGGTAAAAACTAGGCATGGAAACCACATTCGGTTTCTTTTAGTCAGGGCCTAATGGCAGTATGCATTTACAGACGTGAAAGAATTGTATTGTACACTGAAAGCTAATGTGTTTTCTTTTGTTTGATGGACAGGATGGAAACACTCCATTGATGCTGGCTGTGATGGACAATCATGCGGACATGGCGGAGCTTCTTCTGAAAGAAGGAACAGATGTCAATGTGAAGAACCAAGAGCAGCGGTAAGAAATCTAAAAAAATGAACTTGTCTACTTTTCAAATGTATGTTTTTGTGTGGTTAGGTCAAAACAAAACTTTAAACATAACATTCTATGCCGAATTCTTTGCTCAGGTCTGTGTTGATGATAGCAGCATGCAATGGTCAGATCAGCATGGTGCGTTTGCTCCTCCAGTACGATGCTGACATCACAGCGAAGGACAATAGAGGATGGTCGTCTGATGATTATGCTGTCATGAACGGACACCACGCGTAAGTTTGATCGCTTACATTTCAAACACACTTCACTGTGGACTTCAAAGATGTGTGTTTCGAAAATACACTAAATGTTTATAGCTTTCATTCACTAGAGCTTATATCCGTATTCGTCTTGTTGGCTTTAGCTGTTCTCATCTGATCATTGAGCACGGAACCAAGAGAAAATCTCTGCAGTCTCCTTCCCATTTTACTGCCGGTAAACAGCGAGGAACGTCCATTCTGGGCAGCCCCGGCAGTGTTGGGGCTGGTTTGCATCTGGGAGGACCAGCTCTGGATAAAGATGGTAAGAATTTTTGAGTTTACCCATATAGCGATTGATGATATCAGTTAATTTGTCGTGTCGTCCACGCTCATAAGTATGTATGGTATTACATGTCAGTGTCACAGTAGTCTGCAGTATTTTACCTGGAGTGTTTTGATTAGTTGTGTTCCCATTGTTATATCACGCTCATCTGTCATAGCAGCAGGAGGCAGTGTTGCAGGTGCAGGGAAAGGTGTGTATGTACTGTAGATTAGACACAACATGATGAAAAACAATCTTTTGGGGTTAATTTTGTTCTCCCTTTACGAGAGAAATAGCATCTGTAGTTAGATTTCCTACTTTTAAGCTCAAACACCAAAACTTTTCAGGCAGTCTTTTTGGTCATGTACTTGGCTGCACATGCAGTATATACAGTATATGGCACAATCTCAGTTAATCTGTCTTGTATTTCTCGCTTCAGATACAGAGGACATTTCCCACACAGACTCCATTAGTAGGTAAGATAAAGTGCATTGATTTGTCAGACAGGATGAGACAGCAAATGATTTAATGGGTTAAGTATCAAACCTTGTTTTTTTAATTGAAGGGCATCAAAAAGTGGAGCTGCAGTCTCGTGGCCTTCATCAGATGATGATCAGGAGTTAGACTTTAGCCCGAAGGTATTTCTCAGTTCTGTCGTACGCATACGCGCTTAACACTTTGAATACATGTGATGATAATTGATGTCATTTTTTTTCACAGAAACAGAAAGTAAACCTGAAGAAACTCATACGTGCCTCCAAAAAAGAGAAGATAGTGGGTAAATACAAATCTAAACTTCTGTGATGATGTTTTGGGATCGTCGTTGTGCAGTTTTTTGAAGGCCCTGTCCTGTAGCATAGTTCCTTTAATGCAAGTTGGTCCACCTCGTGAGGCGATTGGCTCTTTTACCTACAAGGCATATTGAGCTTTGGCTTATAATGTCTTTGCCTGTAGACATAGCGAATCGAGATCCAGACAAATCCTGGAGCGGATCAGAGTCAGAGAGTGAGGGGAAAGCTGCAAAATATCCACCGCTGCCCCGACCCCTCCCCTCCCGCAGCACCTCCGCCCAACTCCCTGTAGCACCCTCACCTGCTTCTTTACCCCACCCATCCCAGATGAGCACCGGCCCCTTCAGCAACACTTATAAGGTAACACTCACTGTGTCTTTGTCTGGAACAGGTTCTAACTCTTCTCCTCTTTTTTTCCTTTTTCGGAATTATTTCACCAATTTCATCCTGCCGGGGCAGGCGGGCAGAGCGAGTTGCCCTCTAGTAGCAAACTAGATATGGATGGCAGTGAAAGTCCAGAGGAAGAATCTGAGGAGGATGATGAGGATGACGAAGGTGAGGATGAGGACGATGATTGTGAAGAGGAGGAAGAAGACAGTGACGATGATGATGAAAATGAGGATCAAGAAGAAGAAGATGACAATTCTGAGCAACAAGATGAAGAGGAGGGTGAAGATGAGGAAGAAGCTGATGACGCTTGTAGGACAATAGATGTTCCTAAATTAACTCCAGAGGCACTCTGTACATCAGAACTTGATCAAATTAAAGACATGACTGATGGAAACGAGACGAACGTCTTGAAAGACAGAGAACATGCAGCGCAAGAGACTTCAGCAGATATTTCTCAGAACCCAGAAACTTCGCTTTATGAAGGTTCAATTCCAGGGATTCTTCATTTAGGAGATGACTGCCTCGTGTCAGCTGTCAGGGTTGAGGCGATATTCTCTGATGAGGATGAAAATGAGAATGCCAATGACAGTCCAAAACCTGCAAAGTTCAACATGTCCTTACAGAGAAATCTGAGTCATGAAGGTGATGAAGATGATTGGGATGATGACGAAGATAAAGAGCTGATGAGAATTGAAGGGAAGGCTTCACAAACCCAAACATTTGAAGAGCAACCCAACGAAAATGACATTCCACTCAAAGGTGTGGCAGATCATGAAGTAAGTACTCCTGAATGCCACGACATTCCTACTACAACATCTAAGGTGACAAATACTGCAGAGGACGATGATAATAGGGATGATGTGGAAGAAGAGGATGAAGCTGAAACCAAGAAGCTACCAAACTTGGCAACGGCACTGCTGGCACTCAAGAAACCAGAGAGCCCGGAGGTCTCCTGGGGGTCTGGCTCAGAGAAAAGTGATGGAGATAAACCATCAGACATTGAAGAATCTCACCCTTCAGTTCAGGATGCTGTTTTACTAGGACCTGCTGAGCCCATTACCACACATGAAGCACCTGTCCACACAGATCAGAATGATGACAGTGAAGCCGTACCTGTGTCCATGATTGTTGAATGTGATGATCAGAGCGATGAAGAGCAAAGCATAAATGACAGGAGACAGGAGGAGGATGTGAGTGAAGAATCAGACAGTCAGGTGAATCAAATGCAGTATGATTTTGCGAATGGCTCGGTCAGAGTTTCTGAAATGGGTCAAAACTCGGACGTCAGTGACAACGATTCTTTGTCACAAGAAGATGAATGCATCGATGAATGTCCTGACCAGAGCCTAAGCCAACCACAGACCAACACAGAGATGATCTTAAACTCTAATCCAAACAGTCCGTCACCATCAGAGGATTTGAATCAACCGTCAAACGCTTTTAAATCTAGATATCATGACTTTCCTCAAAGTAAAAGCACAGATTATTTTGTCAAAGGTGACATTTCTGTGGAGTTTACTGAAGGACATCCGAAGGGTGAACCAGCTCCACAAGAAGAAATTCCCTACACAGTCATAGATGACGTCAATCTCACTTCTGATTCCGATGGAGAAGACGTGGAGCAGAACTGTATAAATGAATCTGTAATGGAAGAAAGACTTGTAAAGCGAAGGTCCCTGCAGGTACTCTGGAGATGATGGTTAGAATAGCCAGAGCTGGAATGTGTTGATATGTGGTTTGTTGTTGTAGCTTTTAGATGTGGTAGCTGTGTAGCTAATAAGGCGTCTTTGACAGATCTGTCCTTGCGCATTCCACTTTTGCTTTCCTTTATGTTGAACGTTGTTTTACGTATGTAACCGAAACAAACCCTGTTTGTTCTCCAGCTCGCTCGGCTTGGTTTAACAACATTGTTGAGTTTGTATTGTTTTGTTTTCTTTAAACAGGAGGAATCAGTCACAGATGATGAAGAGGAGGAGGAGGAGGACGCAGAAGAAGAAGAGGAGGAGGACGCAGAAGAAGAGGAGGATGAGAAGAAAGAACTGGAGGAACTGTGTAATAAGCCTCAAAACGGTGAAGCCACCAAAGAAAAACAAAGAGGTAACTTTACTTCACTAATATGACAACTTAGGATATTGCAGTGACTATGTTATATTTATCATGGCAGTATAAACTTCTGTGTGATTTCATATCTTCTGCTTTTTTTCCAGATTTCCTTTCAGAGTTGGGTCTTGAGAAGGACGACGAACACAATGACTCTCCCTGGGACTCCGAGGTATATGATAGGTTAAAAACAAAGCTGGGTTTGATCACACTCACAATGAAGACAGGCTTCCTAACCGAGGGTTATCAAAATGACCCTAGTGGTTGATGATGGAACTGCAGGGAGTGATGTGAGATTGTGATAGAAAGTATGTAAATTATTAAATGGATGATTAAAAATATTAAAATGAACACATTTTTAATTATGTGCAAAAAACTATGTATTGAAACATAAACATCACACGGACGCTTTATTAAGTACATGATGTAGGTCATGAGGGTTTTGGAAAGGATTGTAACCCTAAAGGCTTCTGTTTGTGCATTTCATTCTGATGTGTCATAATTTCTTTCATTTCAGTCTGCTTCTGAGAGCCCAACAAAGAAGCATGCTCCTGCCAAACCACACCGATCCATGTCCGATGTGTGTGAGGAGAACCCTGAAGGTGTGTAAACCCATCCAGATTAGTTTTTCTTGACTGTTTTTCCTTTATTATTGCATTTTAATATGCCATTATAACCTTTCCTCTGTTGCCTTCTGCAACCATTTCATGCTTAAAAATATACGCAGAAAAGATTGACATTTCCATGGCTTTGCTTAATCAAAGTTTTGACTGTACATGCTGCGTCGAGTGATGCACGGCATGGGTTATTTTTTTAGAGTTGCATTTCATGATCTTATTAAATTTCTTTGTAGACTTCTTATACGTTCCCTCCTTTGTAAAGCGAGAGAGGAATGTTAATTTATTTGGAAGTGTAGACCAGCCAGGAGGCTGCAGGACTGTGGGTAGGCATTCCGCATCATGATTGGCTGTTGTCATTCTGGATTGCTCATTAACCATAATCCCCTGCAGCATCTCTGTTATAGCCGTCGCATTAACATCCTGTTCTTGCATTCTCAGATTTCACATACATCTGTTGTCATCTGCGTGTTCGTGGCATGTTGCAAGGAGGCTTTAAATTTTGATGATGCTCCGCTAATACTTACTAACAGTGGAGATGGTCCATTACATGTTTACAAGATGAACAGCTAAAACCTAACTGTTACAGAAAGATTTGAATGCATTTGTTCGCTCTCACGCCCCCTCATAGGCATTAAAGCGACCTCCATTCCTGCATGTGCATGCCTGCACACCTGCTACATGGAGACCTGTGCTTGTGTGTTAAAATTCATGCTACTTGTTATAGTGTGTGAGATACGTTTTTTTAAAACATTGTTTCCTGGTGCATTTCAGTTGTTAGAAATGAAGAAGATGATGAAGAAGATGATGAGGAAGAAAAGGAGTTGGAAATACCGGTAAGCGTCTTTTCAAGTAGATGTAGGTAAACATGACCAATCACAATTTAGAATTCAAACATAGGTAACGGAGAAGACCAATCACAATTCAGGATACAATAGTGATGTCATTTCTGTCTGTTTGATTTTGAATGTTGCATATTCCATCAGAAATCAGATATTACTTTTTTTTAATGTAAATAATAAATGTTATTACTTCGTATACAGTTTCATATGAAATGAATTTACTCTTTGCAGCCTAAAGTGATAAAAAGGGAGCCAGTGTCTGTTCTCAACAAGCTGATGGACACAAGAGAAGCTGCTAAGAAAACAGGTAAATACAAATTTTGCATAATAATATCTTGTAAGATTTCTGTTTTCTAATTTAAAACCCATCTTTCCTTTAACAGATCTAATGGAAGAACTGGGTTTGGGGGATGCTGATGATCTTGAAGGTAATTTTCATGTCTCTGCTTTACTCTGACATTCTCGAATCAGTCTTACCATTTTACAGTCTGATGTGCTTGTGTTCTTGTGTTTGTCTCATTTAAAGCACATCGCCCTTCAGGTTAGATACTTAAGCACTTGTGTACCTGTTTATAGTTCTGCTGATGCCTAGCGTTTAGCACACATGCTCCGTCATTCTGGTGCTTCAGTAAATAAATTAGTTGCTTGCTAGCGCGGACATAGAATTATGCTCTTAAAGAGAGCTGCTATTTGTAAGTTGTCCTTATTATATATATTTTTATGCAGCAATCTTTTAGTGCAGAATCTCGCTGCTTCTTACAGATGCTTCAGACTGGGACTCTGCCAGCACTGCCAGTAAGGCCAGTAAGAATTTTCCCGTATTTAAGCTGGAGGAGGAACCTGTATGTGACGACCCGCCAGCCCCCGCGAAACCCATCACGCCCCAGGAGCGAGACATGGACATAAGAGAACTTAAAGACATGCATCCGGAGAGATTCAAACCCTCAACCACACCGCCTCTTCCCAGCCCACGATCTCTCAACACAGATGCCAGCTCGAAGCCAAGCCCACTGCCACGACTCCGCCTGGACTCAAATCAAAGGCCGGAGAGTGAAGGTACATGTGGAACACTAGATGTCAATTTCTGAGTGTGTCAAGGTGTTTGAAATGAATGTATATCATAATACTAATTAATTTACCTGATTTGATAAATACTATGTAGAATCTGACTGGGATACAGACATCTCCAGTCCAGCCAAGATAACACTGCCAAACATCACACAGTCTGACACAGGTAAATTTCATCTGCTCGGCAAAGTGACTTTCAGGATAGTGGACATCTCAATGTATTTAATGTATATTAAGGTAAAATGGAAGTTTCCTCTTCAGCTCTTCGACAGGAACCCAAAGCAGAAGATGATGAAAGTGACAGCAACTTAGATGCTAGCGAACAGGAAGATCAGGTAGGTAGAATGAAGATGATTCATTAAAGGTTGGGTTCAGCTTTAGAGGATTTTATCTTTGCTCAGGTTATGACCTATTTTTCATTTGCCATGCTGGTTTGCGAAATCATTCCATGCTGTGAGATATTTAAGGGGCCATGTTATGATTTGAAACATTTTCGGTGTGCCATGAGGTCTGCTCATGATGCTTTTTGTGCTACTGTACCATTGACACCCTGCAAATTTGAACACAAAATGATGCATAATGTGATCCCTTTATAGGATGTCTTTTTTTATTTTTCTGTATTGTATTTTAATTTGAAGTATGAGTGATCTCTGTGACAATAAACTGTTGTGTAAAACATGCATGTCACGTTCCATCTGAAGTCCTTCAGAGATGTGTTTGGTGTCTCATAGTTGGTTGTATTCTTTTGTCCAATTTTGCAAACGAAGGCCAGACAGACTTTACCAGCATCTTGTGTAGATGTATGTAGCCCGTATAACCGTGATCCCTCGGATCTCCGAGCCTCTCCTGAGGAGGAGGAGAGGATAAACGCTAGTGACACTCCCTGGGAAGAACGATACGAGAAGATCTGGGTGGAGAGTGAAAAGAAGGAGACCAAATCCCAATATAAAAATGTGACAGCTGAACTGAAAGAGAGATTTGGAGAACTGGAGCCTGCTGATCTTTTGGAGAAGGATGGGGAAGACGGAAAAGAAGCTAAGGGAGAGGAAGAGGTGGACACTACCGACGAAAAGGAAGCTGATGTTGAAGATTCCAGCGAGGAAGAGGACGAGCCGATAGTGCGTCCCACAGCTCGGGCGAGAAGTGCCGTACTTTTGCCAATTCCTGAGCAGAGGGAGTCTGGCCTGGAAGACTCGCAGTCTGAAGAACCTCCGGAAGGTGTCCAACGAGCCGTGAGTGTTGAGATCAGTGACGCAGACCGTCATCAGGACAACCTTTCCAATGATCAGCATCATCCTACCATCAGCCGAGACAACCGAGTGGACACTTCCTCTGATGAAGATGATGGAGATTTGTCTGTAGGTAGTGGAACCAAAGCAAGAGCCAAAAAGTGTCCATCAAAACCAGAAAACATTAATGCTGAAAAAGCAGATGAGTGCCATAGAACCCAACGGCTAGATGCTATTGAGCCGGACATCCCACCTAACATTCTGAACATGCCCTCTTCTGACTCTGATGAGGTTGAGGAGGGCCTGTGGAAGTCCAGATATGAGGTAGGACACCAGAGCGGGGCGAGTCTCCAGTAGTTTGTGAAAAGAATTAAGTCTTTATTTTCCTTTGCCTTAAGTGTCTGCTTGAAGGACAAACCCCTCTTATTTTACTGACCGGCTCCTGACTGTTCCCTGCCAATGTCAGTAATGATTTGAACTGTGTTTTCAAATCGTGAACATTTTCATGCCTTTAAAGACCCCATGAAATGGTTTGTTGAGTTTTTCTGAAAATGACTAGGAGCGTAAAGGGATAGTTCTGTTAAAAAAATCATTTATTCCCCCTCACGTCATTCCAAACATGTATGACTTTCTTTCTTCTGCAGAACACAAAAGAAGATATTTTGAAGAACGTTGGTAACTAAACAACATTGACCCCCCATTGACTTCCATTGTATGAACACAAAACCACCGAGACGTTTCTCAAAATATCTCCTTTAGTTTTCCACAGAAGAAGATGATTATGATTCATGTTGACAGTTTTCTTTTTGTTTGAACATTCAAATTAAAGCTAACAGACAAAGACCACAAGCCACAAAACCTTACGTTTCATGGGGTCTTTCATTTGGCCATCCTGTCATGTATCCGTCTTGACCTCAACAGTATTTTAACCGTGTGTTACAATATTAAATATTCATCAGTTTATGTTTTGTGCTGGTTTCAAATGTTCCCCTTGAGACCGCACACGGGTGTCAGTCCGCACCTCATCTGTCACGCGTGTGTTTCCTCCAGCCGTCTGAAGATCTGTCACACTGCTGTTAGTCTGTGCTTTCATCATGTGTCTCAACAGAGAAGCTTCTTCACAGCCATTTCTGCGTGAAACTTCTCTGTTGATGTCGGCTTGAAGTGTTTCTAGTCCTCTGAGCTTCTTTTTGACAAGAAAAGAAGACATGTGGCGTTTGTGTGTGGAGTTTTGTCTTTTGTAGGTGATGTTGTTTTTTTCATTGTTACAATGTTTGGCATGACCATCTAACAATTTTAATTGAAGAAATGCAATATATATATTATATGTGTTATGAACATTAAATATCTTTTAACCCTTTTTTAACATCCTGTATTTTAGGTGGGTAAGGAGAAGGCGGATGATATGAGAGGAGAACATCAGATCATTGGTTTGTGGGATACTGGAGGATCCAGAGAACGAGATGAACTTGATCGAGGAAAAGGAAAGAAAACCGACACCAACTCTGGCAACCCAAAACCTCAGGACAGAACCGCTGGTGACAGAAAACAGGGTAGTGTTTCACCAAGACACCTGACAAGAAGTTCAAGAAGGTAAATATGTTGATAGAAAATCATATGCTTAATACACTTTGAGTTTAGGACACAAAAGAAGATATTGTGAAGAACGTTGGTAATGTTGAACCCCATCGAGTTCCATTGTATAGACACAAAACCACTGAGACATTTCTCAAAATATCTTCTTGTTCATGTTCTATAGAAGAAAGAGTTATAAACAGGTTGTGTCCCTTTTAAAGTCTTTAGCAAATAACCACAGCTGATAGATGTTTTGTGGAAACCCTACAAAGTGTGTTTACTCCCCAAAACAAAGTTTGTAGTGTGTGCACAGTATATACAAGTAGCTTTGTTTTGTGTTGTTGCCTTTTTCATTTCAAAGTCATGATGAGATTTATGCCCTCCAGCAGTAACAGGGCTCCGTCACATGGTGAGGAAGAGGAGGAAAAGAGAATGTTAGATAGCCAAGCCAGAAACCACCGTGTAGCTCCCCCCGCTCAGGCCGACCCCTCCCGACCTACGACCTGCCATAACGGAGACCTTGAGTCTGTCTTTGATGATAGTACTTTAAGTGAGCTGTCAGAGGAGGACAGGAGGTATACATGCAGTATTTATTATATAAATAAGTATACGTTTGAATTTATTTGTTATGTAATGCTACTATATAAACTGTCATTTAAAATATACAATGATACAAAACAAATAAATGACGTCGATGTGACGAAATATATTTCCCAGAATTCCTCACAAGCACTAAAGATTGTGTGTGAGTGGAGGTATAATCTTAGTTGTTATAAAGAATACTGCATTATATCCTCAAGTGCATTTAGAGCACCAAACGTGCTCTCCATGCAACCAGTCTTGTCTGGTTTTGGTAACGATCATGTTTGTTCTTCTCTCTTCGGGACAGATCTCCATCTTCAAGGCGTAGGAAAGAGCAGGTGAGCTTCATTCATTCAAGTGCTGTATACCTCCTCTGAAAAGTGTCAGTGCTGATTCAGAGTTTCTGTTCCTGACACAGACTGCTGGAGAGCTGGAGATGGCCGATGACTTTGAAGATCTCACCCAGTCTTCAGACACAGCCACTGAGGATCTGGAGACGCCAGTATCTGGATACCGTAACGCCTCTCTGCTCTTCAAACAGCTCGACTCGAGCTATCTGGGTGAGTCTGTCTCCGAAAATCATAAATGAGATGTCTTCCATGACAGCAATGATGTTCAACTGAGAGCACAGATCTGGTTGTGAATCGCGTATTTTTGGTGCATCCCGCAGATTCAGTGAGCATCGTGAAACTACAGAACATGTTTCACGAGTATGAGCGCACCATCCAGAGAGAGCGAGACAGACACGGCCGTCTGGCGGAAAAGACGTCACAGCTGGAGCAAGAACGCGGTGAGCTCAGGACTCTGCTGGATGAGATGAGAAGCAGCAAATCCAGCCTGGAACATCTCAAACTGGAGCTGGAGACCGACATGAACAACCTCAAGTGAGCTCAGCTGCATGCATACCCACAATTCCATTTCCTTAATTGACAATTTCTCTGACAATGGGTCCGATAACATCTCTCTCATAACGGCTCTCTTTCCTGAAGGTTCCTGCTGAGACAGGAGCAGGAAAAACATCAGAGCGCTCTGATGCTTTACAATAAAACCCGCGAGCAGCTCCAGAGGAAGGAGGAGCAGCAGCAAGCCGAAGCCGAGGAGCGACACAAAGCCGAGCTGAAGGTCCGGAGTCTGGAACTGGAGATCAGAGCTTTGAAAAACAGCATCAAACAGGTGACCAATCCTCTGTTTAAGCCAGCCACCATCTCAGTCTGGTTCTTGCTGAGTTTTCCAGCGAGTCCAGAGGCGTTCTTCAGGTCTATTTTCATTGTGCTGATGTGTTTATGTGTTTAGCTGGAGGAGGACGGAGATGAGTCTCAGCGTCTCCTGTCTCATGAACGCAGCGCTCGCACCCTGCAGGAGGAGTTACTCAATAACCACCTGCGCAAGCAGCAGGACATCGAGGAGGAAAACCTCCGAAACCTCAACAAGAGTAATGAGGTACGGCTGTCCCCTCTAAATATGACCAACTGTGGTCGTAAAAGTGAACTTGATGTTTCTAAAAGACAAACATTTTCATATTAGGCAGTATTATACACGCATCTTTGCATTGCCTCGGAAATTCTCTGTACTTGGAAAACCTTTCCGTTAACGGCTCTAATCTAGTTTCCTGACACGTGATTGGTCAGCTTGATCTTAATGACCTGCACTTTAGCATTGATTTACTGTCAGATCCAACCAACCAAACCGATGTATTCCGGCACATACACTATTTTACAGTTTTAAAGTTTATAACCACTTTTTGTTTTAAACAAACTTAATAATAAACAAACGTAATCATGTGCTCAGGCCGTGTCCCAACTGACGGAGGCTTCGGACCGCGAGCGTGAGCTGCTGCAGCAGAACCGAACCCTTCAGGACGATCTGAACGGCGCTCGGTCCGAGCTGGACCGCTGTCAGTCCAACAGCCGGCAGGAGGAGTCTCGGCTGGCCGAGGAGAGAGACGCCCTGCGCGAGAGATTGGAGGATACTCGCAGGGACCTGAAACTGAGCGAGGAGGCTTTAGCCCAGACGGTTTTCCAGTATAACGGTCAGCTGAGCGCTCTCAAGGCCGAAGGCTCGGTGATCAGCACCAAACTGGAGCACGAGAGACAAACCAGGCAGCAGCTGGAGGCAGAGGCTGAGGCGAGCAGGGCCCGACTGCAGGGGGCACTGCAGGAGGCCGAAAGATGTCAGGTCAGAGTCCAGAACCTTTCTTTTGTTCCCTTTGAACCCCGTATTTTTGGTACTACACCGATCTCATTGTGTATTTGTGAAACCTCTCAGGCCTCGCGCGCAGACGCAGAGCGCACCCTCCAGCGAGACCGCGAGGAACACCAGCGTGCTCAGGAGAAACACATCTTTGGGTCCAACGCCCAGCGTGACACCATCCAATCCCTCTCCCAGAAACTCAGCAAAGCAGAGGCGCGTGCCAACAGCCTGGAGAACGAGTGTCATCGCAGCTCTCTGGCCGTCACCGAGAAGGGCGTGCTGCTGGAGGCGCTGGCCCGAGAGAGAGACCAAGCCCAGGCCAAACTCAAAGAACTGGAGGCAGCGTTACTGAGCGAACGCGAGCAGGCCAGTCGCGCCGCGGCCAAACAGGAAGCTGTGCAGGAGAGGCTGGCCCAGACTCAGAGCGAGAGCGCGCTGCTGCGTCAGAAGCTGGAGGAGGCGTTCAACAAGGGCTCGGCGAAAGACAAGGTCGTGACGGACGTCCAGCACAACTTCGCCGAGATGCTGAACCAGTTACGGGCGGACGGAGAGGAGAGAGTTCATCTGGTGGAGGAGAGAAGCAAAGAGCTGGCCAGAACCAATGGAGAGCTGCGAGAGCAGAACTATAAACTAGAACAGGAGAAGAGCGAGAGAGAGGTCATTTCCTGTTTAAAAAATAAACGTTTATGGGGTTGTAAACCTTTGTGTGACTCTTTCTTCAGTGGAACACAAAAGAAGATATTTGGAGAAACGGTTTTGTGTTCATACAATGGAAGTCAATGGGGTTAAGTGTCGTTTGCTGACCAACGTTTTTCAAAATATCTTCTTTTGTGTTGTGCAGAAAAAAAGTTGGGGTAAATCATGAGAGAATTTTCATTTTTGGGTGAACTATTCCTTTAAATCCCATATAAACCTTGTATCTCTAATCAGGCGTCTCTAAGACAGCTTCAGCAGGAACTAGCCGACTGTCTGAAGAAGCTCTCCATGTGCGAGGCCTCGCTGGAGGTCAACACGCGGTACCGCAACGACCTGGAAGAGGAGAAGACGCGCACCCTGAAAGAACTGGACAGACTAAAGGGGAAGGTACCTGTCAATCAAATTACACTTCCTTCCTGAAAACCATCCAATCCCAGATAATACTGCGTATTACACAGGCGAATTGATGTTGTGTTGCGTCTCAGCTTCAGGAGACCGAAGAGCTTCACGTCCAGGCTGAGAGACGCATCAGTCACCTGAAAAACACTTTAGACGAGAAAGAGCGTGAGGTGTATAACACCGCCCAGAAACTAGAGGAGGCGCTGGCTGCGTCTGCCAGCAAAGAGCAAACGCTTAAACAGCTGGAAGAGGCCATGCAGAGGTGCGGTTCACTAGTAAATGAATCAAAACCTGTATGTGACTCTTTCTTCGGTGGGACACGAAAGAAGATATTTGGAGAAATGTCTCAGTGGGGTTCGGTGTTGTTTGGTTACCAACGTTCTTCAAAATATCTTCTTTTGTGTTCTGCAGAAGAAAGAAACTCGCACAGGTTTAAATGACAGGACGGTGCATGCAGCATCTCTTTAATGAACGTCTAACACCATTTCAGGTTGGAGATTGAGAACGCCAGACTGGAGGCCGCAGTGAAACAGCAGACCGGCCGCGTGGAGGTTCTGCAGAAGAGCGCTCAGGAGGGAGCTGCGGTGAGTTCTGACAGATATCACATGAATCCTCACAGAACCTCATCCTTTTAATTCACTTGGACTTGGAGAGAAATGTTGGTTGTGGCAGTGCAAAGAGAGAGGATGTGTAAAGAAGAGGTGACATGGTTCATGTAAACTGATGGTAAAGTCCCTCTCTTCACAGCTGTCAGATTCATCGCCTGGAGACGGGGTTGGTATCAAACATCTAGCTGTGGTTTTAGTCCCTTTCATTCGTATCTCTCCATGGATAGTTCTTCTGGGCCTGATGTTCTTGCAACCTAAATCAAAATGACGATTGATCTTACTGCTTGAAATAGTTTCTCTCTAGTCGTTCCTTGAATATTTGTTCTCTTTTGGTGGCGGTCTTTCTGCAGGTCTGAGATGATTTTCATTGAATTCCTGTGCTCTTCTCTTCTGGCGTTGGTTTGATGTTAAAAGCTTAATCTGCATGAAGCGTTTTGCTAAGAAAGTGGTGATCTAAAGTATTTCTCCCAAGAAACTTCAAGACGGCAACGGATGTTTGTGTTTGTGCATGTGTGTTCAGGTCAGAAATCGCTTGGAGGATCTCGTGACAAACCTGCAGAGCAGTAAAATGACACTAGAAGATCAGCTCAACCGTGAGGTAAACCATCAGTCGGACAATGAAAGGCGAGGATGATAACAAAAAGAGTTTGTTCTTAAATAATCACAAATGCAGTCCTCTGCTCAGGTGCAAAAGCAGAGTCTGCTGTCCCATAATGCCCAGGACTCACAGGCTCTGTGGGAGGAGGAGCTAAAGAGCCGCTCACGGCTGGGACTCCGCCTCTCCGAGCTGGAAAAGGAGAAAGGAGAACTGACCAATCAGGTGGCTGAAAAGGAAAACATCCAATCAGAACAAAACATTCAGTCAAGATTCGAGTATAAAAACAAACAAGCTTGTAGAAATGGCTCATGTGATGTTTTTCTGATCATTTCAAATGCCTTCAGGTGGAACTCGAGAAGAAAAAAGGCAAGAAGCTGACCGATCAGAAGAAGTCAGTGGACACCCGCCTGGAGCAGGAGATGCAGAGAAACACTGAGCTTCAGAAAGAAATGTACAGGTGACCCTTTAACCTTTCACCCCTGCAGCCGTAGACGTGTTTGAGTACAGAGAGGACGCATCTTTGCGACACCTGTAGTGTGCTTCGCTTTTTAAATAGAACCTTCTTCGGGTGGTAAGTTGTGTTCTTGGGTCAATTTAAAGAGACAGTTCACCCCAAAATTGACTAGCGTAGTGATCTGTTCTGTACACAAAAGTGAAAGAAGACAAACAAGAGTGAGTAAATGGTGATAGACAGTGTATTTTTGGGGTGAACTGTCCGTTTTGTGAATTCTTTGGTAAATTCAGCACATATCCTATTTGTTTGAAGTCTAAAATGAAATGGCTTTTCCCAGGTAGAACAAAATATTTCATTTTAATAAGAAAAAATATGTATAATTTGATTCATTTAAATAATATTTATAATTTATATCTTATAAGAAAAAATTTGTAATAATTTAATTTATATGTAATGTTTACATTCAATAAAAAACATTTCTAATTTAATTACTTAATATTTAAGAAAAACATAATTTGAAAAGAAAACCTTTATTTATATTTGGAATAATGCGCATTAAGGAGGACCAGGAATCTGTCACTTTGATTTCATGTTGACTTCAACTAAATGTTGTCTTTTGTGCTGCTGTAGTGCTGTTAAAACAGCATTCTGAACCCTGATTGGTCAAAGCTGAAATTCAAATGATGAACCAATAATAAAGCAATACATGAAAGGCGTGTAGAATGTCTCTCAGTTCATCATGTGTGCATGTCAGGTTGAAGACTCTAGTGAAGAGCGCAAAGAAACAGCTGCGGGAACAGGGCGGTGGACATCTGGACTCTCCTCTGGGCAGCTTCAGAGGAGACATGAGTCACAGGCTGGAGGCGGAGACTGCGCTAAGTAGAATGAAGACTAAGGTACAGCATCACATCACGCAGAGCACATCATGCATTGAGTGAGAGCGTTGAAAGATCCCTCCGTGTTCTCCTCACAGGTGGACGAGCTTCACTCTCAGTGCCAGCAGGAGGCGTCACGCTGCTCCCGAGTGGAGGAGGCCAACCGGCAGCTGAAGGAAAAGCTGGCCTCCGTGAAGACTCTGAGCCGGAGCCACGATCAGCTGGAGTGCAGTAACAGGCAGCTGGAGGATGAGGTGGCCGGTCTGCGCAGACAGCTGCAGGCCGGTGTGATGGACCAAAGTCAGGCCGAACAGTACCGCAGGGAGACGGAGGAAAGAGCCCGGCAGGAGATCAGACACAAGCTGGAGGAGGTCAACCTCTTCCTGCAGGTGCACACAATGCGAACACAGATGGTTTTGAATCACATTTTCGTCGAGTTTGATCTGATCTTGATTTGGTTTCCATCAGACGCAGGCCGCGTCTCAGGAGGCTCTGGAGCAGATGAAAGCTGCTAACGAAGCGAGTCAGCGTGCCAACCTAGAGCAGCGTATCCGGGATCTGGAGGCGGATCTGAGCCGCGCGCGCAGCGTACAGCAGGACAGCTCGCTGCAGAGAGACTCCAGCCGCACCGAGCTAGAGCGCTACAAACAACTGTACACAGAAGAGCTGCGGCTCAGGAAGAGTTTCGCCTCTAAACTAGAGCGGTGAGGGGGCGTGGCCTCACGCTTACTACTAGCATAACTCCAGTTTCCAGCTGCATGAACTTGTTTTCAAGATGATGTCGTTTTTCCAGTTATACGCTACATACACTTTTTTTTTAAACATGTTCTGCAGATCGAATGAGAGGCTAGCAGAGGCTAACGCTAAACTCCTGAGCGAGAGACAGCGCAGTAAATCTCTGCTCACAGGCAGTATCGTCAACGGCGGATTAGGAGGTCCCGCTCTGGATGTGGGGGCGTACGGGTCATCTCTAGGACCGCTGAACAGAAGTCTGGGTACCTCTCTGCTGGGTACGGTAGGAGAAGCCCAGAGCAACCGCGTAGAGGCCTACCTGGCAAAGGTGAGCGATGAGCTGCTAATCACATACAGTGTCAATCATTTCATTCTCATATCCACCAACAATAACAACCGTTTTAAACCTACACTAATCATTCATAAATGGTGGGGGGATATGTGATAGGAGTCAGAATTGCCAAACTCAGTGCTTGATTCATTTAGTCGTTTGGCAGTCTTTATTCAGAAAAAGGCACAATTAACAGGTTTCCCAGCGCGACGTGCACAAGTTTGGTAGAGGTTGATCAACTCACTCTTTCTTGTCTTCAGTAAACTTCTTTGCTCTCCTTCAGAAGCGTAACGATTAATCTAGTGGTGTGTTTTGTTCACGGCTGCTTTCTGGACTCTCCTGCCTCTTATTTCTTCAGCTTCTTGCTCAAAAGTCTGTTTCTCACCTGTCCTCTCTTCAGCCTGATACCTGAGCAGGTGTGTAGCTGTGTGCAGATGCCTGAATCACAGAACACACACATTTCACACGCACACACTTGCTTTCATGTCTTTCTAGGGTACTGAGCTTTAGATAAAAGTCTTTTGTGTGAAAATGCTTCACTTTTGGAAGTTGAACGCAATGAATTGAACGAGGATTGCATTTCCGGCGTACAGTATTTAATGTGGTTTTTTTGTCTGCTGCACATTTTAATAGGTCTGATTTTGGTTTGAAGGTCAATGTCATGGCAGTTCGTGACTATTGTACGAGCTGGCTGATTTTTGATCAATTCTTAAAATCTCATTAAATATATTGAGCATACTGCAATAAGTGAGTAATATAGTAATGGCTGTTCCTATACTCATATGTAAACACGGCAATAAAGTCAGTCGTTTGTAATATAAGTCAACTTAGTTGGAACATTCATCCGATGATGTTGGTTGTTTCTGTTACAGATGCAAAAAGAGCTTGAGAAAAACATATCAAAGGAGTTGGACTACGGTGAGTCATCCTTTCAATTGATTCTCTTACGTAACACACACTAAAAATCATTGGTATATTCATTCATAGTTCTCTCTCTTTCAGTTGCAGGAGAGTTGGAGGGAGGTTCTGCCCGTATGTCACCCGTGGGCTCGGCATCGGGCTCTCAGAATCTCAATCTGACCCTGGAACAGCCGGACCCCGTGAGCAAAGCCACTCAACAGTACCTGGAGGTGCTCAAGAAGAACTACATGATCTGACCCAGGGTCAGTCCAGACAATGTGAACCCAATAAACACTAACATGATCATTCTGACACGGAGAAGTGCTTCTTAAAGGGCCAGCTGTTTGAAAACTTCTGGTCTATGTAAGTTTACTCCTGTTGATGTCTTGAAGGGTTTTTTATCGCAGAAATATGAAATATTTGAATGTTGCGAACAACATGATTTTTTTCCACACTGCTGTATTTGTTCTGCTGGTCGGGACTCGTGCAGTTTATGAAAGAATCTTCGATTTTTGTCCTAGCAATACACAGAAACATAGTTTGGTAAAGTCCAAAGGAGTTCAAATCAGTGAAATGACTTCTGTGTGATGGGGAAACTGGCAGAATGCTGGTGAAGTTTAAACATTTGTGTCAACCACCAAAAGGGCCAAAGTGTCAACGCTTCAGAATTAATTTTATGTGATCGAGTGTAAAGTGACGATGCACTTTGTGCCTCAGGAGCGAACGGGCCGTGATTTGAATTATTTTGTCATTGTGCGGTCATCACTGAGGTCTACAGGTGACGTGCTGATGTGTGTTTTGATGCTGTTACAGGTCAGTTCTGTTGTATTATACGTGGATTTTAGTTTACAGTGTATATATTTTGGCTGTTTTTACAGTCGATGCATATTATGAAGTGTTACATTTGTACTGTTAATATTATTACAACGTTATAACGATGGTACGTTTGACACTATTGTGCAATACTGTATATTCAAGTTCAAATGACAAAACTCTTATTTGGAGATGATATTGTTTGCGGAAACAGATGCTTTACTTGAATGAAACGGGACTAGACAATGATCTGGTGACTTTTCTCGAAAAACTGTCACTACTGATGAGCTCAGGATACGTTTTGACCTATGACTGAATCTCATGAAGGTACGGCCAGGTTATTTTTCACCTCAAGATTTAAAGGGAATACATATTTTTCATGAAGAGAATGAAGAAAGTCTATTTTAGTAACACTAAAACAAAAGGGGTTTGATGGTGCAGTATCACCAGAATATGTGCTTGAGAGGTTTCGCCTGTGTGCTTTTGTTTTTTGTGAACCTCAACATGTGTAATCCATTCCAAACGTTTCAGTATTTCTCCAATCAGTCTAAAATAATGAATTTCTTGCAAAACAATAAAAAAACAATCAACCTTTATTGATCTCATAGAAATAACAAAAGCACAAATAAACACAATTCTGTCTTCTGTGTGCAAGTATGTACATTTAGACACACCGAATATCTTCTCTGTCTTAGAAACAGATATTTGATATGACATCTTGTCAAGGATGTGTGGTCTTGGTAGCTTCAGGATTTCAGTTCATTCTCCAGTTTGTAGATTTTTGCTTTTAGGGTCTTCAGTTCATTCTGGACTCTGAGCGTGCGTTTGTTGCTCTGTCGCACTTCCTGTAGCATCGCCATATTCTTGTCAGGACTCGCGCTGAGCGTCAGCTAGTGAAAGCAAACACATAATGATACAAACAAGTCATCTCTCCATGCCAAATAACAACAGAAAACAACGCAGAGCAATGATCTAAATGAAATAGAAATGACTAACTTTGAAAAGTAGTTTCTCCACATCTTTGACTTTCTGCCTCAGATGTTTGATGTCGGTCTTAAACCCCTCGACCTCCAGGGCACGTCTCTTCTCCAGAGCTTCATAGCGTTGAGTCATCAGCTGAAGACGCTTGGCCATCTTATCGGAGCGCTCCTGAAAGCACACACAACAACCACGTGATCATTTAACACATAAATGAAGACTGTTGATAAAAGTATTTCTTTCTTTGTTTGTGCACCTTGAATATCTCTCGACCAACATCTCCCTGTTCTCTGATCTGGGAGAGGTCAGTCTCTAGCGTCACACACTGCTCTCGGTACATGTCGGCTAGTTTATGAGTCTGTTTCAGCTCCTCCTGCAAAGCCTACTGGGAAAAACAACAAGCACTAAACACGTTTCCCTTTAAACATCATCTTTTACAATCGACGTCAATCTAGTCTTTAGTCTACATGACCATTTAAAACTCTTCCAGGCGTCTATGTCATGTCAAACTTGGAACACGTGTTTGACGTGTGACCCCAAAACAGCTTCATACAAAAACCAAACATATGTTTGAAGTCTGACCCTGATCTCTTCTCGGCGAGTCTGGCTGGTCTCTCTGCCGGGCTGTGTGAGAAACGGAGGCTCTACGGATGGAGGCCGCTGCTCGGGATGACTGCGGCTCGCTCGGAGTCTCTCCTGACACGAGTCCAGCTCACGCAGCAGACGGTCCTTCTCAACCATCCAGCCCTTCTCGTGAGCTCGACTCTCAAACTTCAGCTGCAGGAAGTCTTTGGTGCTCTCGTACAGAAGGTTCTGTGTGCGCTGGAGTCTGACGGGACAGAGGGACAACATGAGGGTCTCGGCTAGGCCACATCAGAAAACAGGACGGATGGGTTATTAAACGCACTTGTCCGTGAGGGCTGTGCTTCCATCCTGGTCACGCTTCTGCTGCACCTGTCTCTCCTCCAGATGAATGCGTCTGTCCTCCAGCAGTGCCTCCACCTGTTCTTTAGCCAACCGAGTCTGCTCTTCCATCTGAGCCTGCAGCGCCTCCACCTGGACACGTGAGAACAACACCCATAAACATTACAGTCAATTCCTTGTTTTATGTATTTTACCAGTCCTGATATAAATATTGAGGATACACACACCTGCAGCAGTAACGTCTGGTTGTCTTGCTTGTGTTGCTCTGAACTTCTAGCATCTTTTCCCTCTTTACATGATTTTCTGCTTCCTGGAGTGCATGCCGTAAGCACGTGCAACTTGATTAACTTTACCTGTGTGACCTAAACTACTCAAAGTTTGAGAAGAAAAGAGAGGAGTATCCAACCTTTTGCTGATCCAAGCTTTGAAGGTTTTGCCACCTTTGAATCCTCCAGTGATCTCGGCTGGATCTTCCTTTGAGGAATAGTGACCTAAGAACCAGAAGACAAACAAACCACGTCAAGAACAGCTTTACACACACCTGAAGTGCGACGAAAACACCAAGGTTTTAAACCTTGTGTGGAGGTTCGCGGTGAAAATAGGTGATCTCGCCCGGATCTGGACCCACGAGCGCTAAAAGATGCTGGATCTTCTTCCGGTCCTCCAGCTCTCTGTGATGATAAATAAAGACTGTAAACATCAGTCTGTGTTTATATCTGAACTCGGTTGAGGATGATGCTGGACATCTGACCTGATTTTCAGCCGGTCGTTCTCGGCGTACAGACGGAGCGCTTGCTCTCTCTCCTGGAAGAGATACACCTGCATATCACTGAGAGCTTTCTGGAGCTCCGCGATTTCCTCCTCGCGCTGACGGACTTCCCACTGCAACTTGTGCTGCGGAAATACGCATGCATTACATACTGTACAAATGTGCAGCAGGCAAACAAACAATACATGCAGAGATGACTCTTATTACAATCAATATTAGGGGTGTAACAATATTACAATAAATTACGACAAAACAAATACTGTATCAAATTGTGAGCTCAGTATATTGTCAGCATTATTTCAATATTATGAATGAATTATCAAACATCAATGTTTTTTCATCCGTAATGTCCCACCTGCTCCTCAGCGGTGCCTCTGTATTTCTCCAGCATCTGCAGCAGATCCTCGTGTTCTCCATCAAACTGAGCCACCTTCTGTCTGTAGAACTCCAGCAGCTCCCGGGACGGCCGCAGGTACGCCAGACGCTCAGAGATGGAGGGCAGAGGAGACTCACGACTGACACCAACACAGAGACGGGACGGGCTGTTCGCACATGAGCCATACTAATACCATGACATTCTTTGAATAACCTTGGAATATCGTGTAAAATCTATGTAATCAAATACATCAATACGGTCATTATTTTGAACACTATTCCTGTACCGTAAAGCTACATTATTGTTTCTGTAAGAGACAGAATTGAGTATTCTACAGTAATCTTACATAACTTGTGACACAATAGAAGTGAGACAAATTGTTTTATCGTAGTTATGGTTTAGGTTTTACAAAGAAATACGTACAGAATAGTACAAACTATATAATACTTTATTAATAATATTATTGAATAATCCAGTAAATAGCACAATGTAAACATGTACCTTTCTCTTTGATTCTCCTTTGTGGGCGGAGAATGCATCTTTAGTTTCAGTCTAAAATGAAAATCAGAATTGAATGTGCTGCACTGCACGGATAAATAAAATAAAAATGCGAAATAAAAGCAAATCAGTTCTGAATATATTTCATTAACTAACAAACTCTGTCTGAAGTAAAGATGCTGCTTGAAAATATAAAATGTTGAAGATTCATGTTTTCATGTGTTAAGGTGTGTTCAGTATAACACATATGATGTTTTGACACACATAAAGCACTTCAGTGATCATATGTGTTCAGTTTGACCAGATCAGTGAGTTTGACACGTTTGTGGTTGCCATGTAAACCGCGACGCTTTGCGGTGGTTAATGAAAACGAACAAAGCACACCAGCGGTTTATTAAAGCGCATTTACGTTATATATTTAACTTCCCCGTTAACAGCTCTAGAACTTCACTTGTACATCAAAACATAAATATTCACCTAAGAGAAATGAATGAATCACATTAAAATAAACAACTTCGTGTTTTTTTATTTATGTTGTTAACTTGCTCACTCGTCATTTCAAATGATTAGCTCGTGCTCACACATCAAACTGATATTTAACGATAAAATCATAATTATTTGTAATGCTTTTTGTAACAAAATATATTTAGTTTGTTATTACATATGTTATTTATATGGTTACCTGCAGGCTTTCGTCCACTTCAGTTTAAAAACACGCCGCCGGTTAGAAACCGGAAGTCTCGAGCTGGTATTAAAGCACGTCCCTGCAGCGCACAACATGCGCAGACATGCGCAATCGTAACCCCTTCCCCCGCGGGTGGCGTCAGACTTGCGCCTGTCACTGACATCTCTAAACACCGCTGTGGTGAAACACCGCTCCACAGAGGGATTGATTCAGACTCAATGATCTCCTGCGTGGCCCGTATCACTAGAAAAACATGTTAGGTGGCTGCTGATAGCATGTGAGCTTATGGTTAGCAGTAGGAGGGGTTATGCTCAGGTCAAAGTAGAAACACTGTATCGGTTTTATATTTTTTTACTTTACGAAGATGGCGGGGGTGTTTTCTCGTTTGAATATGTTTAAGCTCGGGTGGAGATGCGTGAAATTGAGCAGGAAAATGATGAATCGTGCAGCTGCTCCTGCGCAGACGATGCGCCGCTACAGCACAGTGAGTTGACGTTTATTAATAATATTTACCAATTAACCTTTATAAATAAAACATAAGAGAAATAAAAACGTCCTAGCCATCAGAAAGAGTAGTAAAACTAGGCTTTTTTTATAAGGTTAGTTTGTATTTTCAGTCTAGACAGACCCTAAATGTGTCCTAAAACTTAGTAGGTAGCGTTCGTGGCTGCGCGAGCCAGTAGCGTCACAAAAATGCAATAACGTTATATGTCCCAAATACTGACACACATGAACTTTCACCTGGATTTGTATTCGCAATGTAATGTTAACCCCTAAGTTTCACTTTCCTTTTGCTAAAAACGAGAACATAGTCTACAAGGGCGTGCTATTTAAAGCAGGAATTAATCACTTTGTCACTTGGGAGGTGTGGCATTGTTGTGAAACATCTGAACTGGTTTGTAAAAGATTGTAGTAGGTTCAACCCATCATCATCACCATTGTCAATGTTAACGTCAGGTCATCTTGTATTGAGTAAAACTGTTTTTGAACACAAGTGTCTGATGTCTACTGACTACATGTCACGTGTGTTAACAGGACCGCGGCTTATTCGGGCTTCTCTTTGACATTGATGGAGTGTTGGTACGTGGCCGGACCCCCATCCCTGCTGCTAAACAGTGTTTCAGGAATCTGGTGGATGGAAACGGAAACTTCAAGGTGCCCGTGGTGTTTGTGACGAACGCGGGGAACTCCATGAGACAGACCAAAGCAGAGCAGCTTTCTCACCTTCTGGAGGTGGAGGTGAGTGTCGACATACATTTACTCTTGTCAGGTGGCCTTTGCTCTTATAACAGTTCAAAACCGAGGACGGGCTTTTGATGTCAACAGGTGTCACCGGAGCAGGTGATGCTGTCTCACAGTCCCCTGCGGGTCTTTACTCAGTTTCACGACATGTGCGTCCTGGTGTCTGGACAGGGACCCGTCGTGGACGTCGCACACAAGTATCCTTTTCTCCTGCGATGCCTTTACAGTTGAATGTGGTGTGATGGATCGCCATGGTAACGCATCAGGTGTGTGAAGCTGATCACGATTTTTACCTTTTGGACGATAAAACAGATTTATATGGACGGGATCTGTGCCAAATATAGACAGGGGCTCTTCTGGGCCGATAAGCACCCTAGCAACCGCATAGCGAGCGACACCCTTGGCGTCGAAGATGTTTATAACTTATTATACAACCTGAAAATACGTGTTCTTGACTAACTAAACTCCAGTGTAGGTTTTAAGAACGTTGTGACCATTGACACGCTACGGGAGGCGTATCCTCTCCTGGACATGGTGGATCACAATCGCAGACCCAAAGAGATTGTGAGTAGAGACAAGTAGTGTTCACTTAGGGCTTTGTTCAAATCCTCAAAACCAACTCCTCTTCATTATTTCACAGATCCCTCCGTCCAAGGATTTACCACCAATTGAAGGTAAGTTTCAATCCTCTGCTTTCTTTCTAATGGGTTTTTGTCTTATTCATCCGTATTACGCCTTCTTCATGTTACAGCTGTCGTGCTGTTCGGTGAGCCTATCAGATGGGAGACCAACTTACAACTGATTACCGATGTGCTCTTGTCCAATGGGAGGCCAGGGAACCCTGTGACATCACCGCATTACCCGCACATCCCCGTACTGGCCTGCAACATGGATCTGCTGTGGATGGCCGAGGCGAAGAACCCGAGGTTAGCGTTGACTTTAAACGAACTTTTTTGACCACCCGTACACGGATGTTTATAAACGTACTATTTGAATTGAAGCGAGTAATGCGGACTGATATTTCTGACCATTAGATTCGGTCACGGCATGTTTCTCGTCTGTCTGGAGAACATCTATAAGAAGATAACCGGCTGTGAGCTGAAATACGAAGCTCTTATTGGGAAACCCAGTGTTGTGACTTATAACTACGCCGAGCTTCTCATCAGACAACAGGCGGAGAATCTGGGCTGGACCCAACCTGTAGAAAGACTTTACGCCATTGGGTGAGTCTTTATTTAACGTCTGATTGGTTACGCTCATGGGAAGTGTTTGTCTTGGGTCAGTCGATGTGTATGCGAGATGTTTCAAACCAGATTGTACATTAAACAAGGCCCTAATTATTCCAAAGTTTTGCTCCACTGACGTTCGTGTTTCTCTCATAGTGACAACCCGATGGCAGACATATACGGTGCAAACCTCTACAACCGCTACCTCAAAGCCATAAATTGCACCCGTGCCCAAGCGCAAGCACACGTCGGAGACATCCCGTATGAAGTGTTCGACGATGCCAAACGTTCTGGAGAGGTGTCGGTCGGAGGATCGTTCGAGCATCGTCTGCCCGAGGGCTGCAGCTCCATCCTGGTCTGCACGGGTGTCTACAACCACGATCAGCAGGACTTACCCTCCGACCCCGAGCAGACGGTCACGGAGCAGCAGATTTTCCACGGTCACAGGGACTTCTGCTTTGACCCCAGCCTCACACAACCGTCCTTCGTGGTCCAGGACGTTCGGGAAGGTGTGGAGCTGGTTTTTCAGTTAGAAGGTTGGCCTCTGGAATAGATCCGGTTGTGCGAGGTGACGTCAAAACGAAATATAATTGATGTGCCTGTCAAACATTAGAAGCGTCAGAGTTTGCTGTTCGCTTTCCCATATCCCTATTTATCTGAAATGAAACGGTTTTCTTTTGAAAAAAGATTTTTTGTTAGTAATTATTTGTATAACTTTTGATCTTGACATCAAATCTGTGATTTAGTCTCTGGGTTTTTAAATCAAATTTAGTTTTTATCGTATGTATTTATGTTTATAGCAATTTTAACATTTCAAGAATTTTTATGCCAAATTGCCAACTAATTCTCAAAGAAAATTTTAGATTTAAATTGATCAAAAAGTTTTGGTCGGTGGTTAGTAAACCTACTTATGACATACAGCTTTGACACTTCCAGTGTTGACAATCTCAAATGCGAGATGCGATATTAGGCTTCATCCCAAATGATGCCTTCAGATGCCGCAGACTGATTCACATGCGTCATTTGTACAGAAAGTGCTGAAATGTTTCAGCAAAACCCACGTCTTGGGTTAAATTAACCTAGAAATAATGAACCTGTCTTAGGGCTGTTCAACGATTAATCGCGATTAATCGCATCCAGAATAAAAGTTTGTGTTTACATAATAATATATGTGCGCCGTACATTTATAAACACATAAACAAACATGTATATATTTAGGAAATACTTGATGTATACATTTATATTTATATATCATTTCAATGATATATAAACATTTAATCATTTTTAAATATATACATGTATGTGTTTATAATATACTGTATGTCTGTGTACTGTGCATATTAATTTTGTATTTGTAGTGTAAACACGAACTTTTATTCTGGATGCGATTAATCGCAATTAGTCGTTGAACAGCCCGTCGATATTTGACCCAATCATGGGTTGAAACAACCCAGCTTTCTTTTTTACTTAATGTTTGCGTAAACGGTTCGTGAAACTATTTGTTTGTAAATTGTCTCGTTGAATCAATTGAAAACTATTTTCCTTCATGCACTGTAGGAATTAGAGTTATGGGTTTACACTGTTGCCATCGGCTCAAAAACAGAGCATTACAGGAACTTCATGTGACTTTCAACAAGTCGTAATAATTCATGGGCATAAACTCTGAAAGCAATGAAAGACAGTCATCCGTGAAGCCATATTAGTTAATGAAGAAACAACCCAATGCCATTGCAAGAAGGACTTATGTGTGTTTCTTAACTTAAAGGACTTAAAGTATGTGTCACAGTAGTTCTTTCTGCAAACGAGTCTTGAATCATCTAAATTGGATCACTAGGTTTATAGGACACATTGTACCGTTTACACAGAACTATATTTGTGTTTGATTGTCGTGTCAGGTCTAGCTGAGTTACACTGTACATCGCCCAACTATGAATTTTCTGTCTCGCCCTCATGTGAGCGCTGTATCACTCCATCTGTTTTGACACACAAGTTTGTGTGTGTAAACGGTTCATAACCTGTGTGATGTATTCGTTTGTTATTGTTAAATATCTATTTTAACACGGGAATAGTTCACCTTCAAAATGAAAATTCTGCCATTATTTACAAACCATCTTGTCATTTTAGACCTGTATGACTTTTGCAGAACACAAAAGAAAATATTTTGGAAAATGTTGGTCCCCATTTGGACTTTGGCATTGGTTTTGTGTCCATAGAATAGAAGTCAATGGGGACCAACGGTTTTTGGTTACCAACATTTATCAAAATATCTTCTTTTGTGTTTTGCAGAAGAAAGAAAGTCTAAAAAAGTAACTTTTTTAGGATGTGGCTAATTTATATTAATTTGTGTGATTGTGAGTCATACAAAAACGTGCAGCTAGATCGTATGAATTAATATGAATTAGCCACCTTGTAAAATAGTTACGAAGTGATTGTGTTGGTATAATAAAAATATTGCTCAATACACACCTAACCCTATAAATTTACAGTTTTGTGTTTTAAAAAACAAAGAAAAGATTTATTGAATTTACTGTTTTTACCAAGTCTACATTGTGTACGACATATTGCAGAATAAATGTCCCAAAACTGTCATGTTGTTCTTGTATACATGTTTACAGAGTTATTTCATTAAACGCAATTAAGTTGCCAGATTGTGTTTGGTGCCTTCCACTTTTTCAAGAAATTGTTCATATGTATCATGACAAATCTGTATTGTGAGCCAGCGTCCTTATCGTTCGATCCCAGTGTAGTAGTTCAAACTGGTATCCTTGTTTTCCAGCGATCTCAAACCAGACTCGTCAGAAATATAACTTGTCCATCAGCAGTCACATGACTTCTTCTCTGGATGCCGCCCTTCATCTACTGGATGAGAATCGGAGTGTAAGAAAACGATGGGTGAATCTGATTGGTTGTCCTGATGGACGATGCCGCCGTGTCTCACTATGAGTTCCCGAGCCATCAGTTCGAAGGCTTCCTCGATGTTGTGGTGATGTTTGGCGGACGTCTCCAGCGCCGCCAGCGCCGCTTTCTGCTCCGCTAGAGTGCACGCGTCCTCGAACAACACCTGCCGCTGAGACTCCAGGTCACACTTATTCCCTGCAGAACAAAAACAAAACGATTATAAAGATTATACGTTCTTGTCTGCATTGGAAAGTAAGAACTAAATCCAAAAAAGAACTAAATGAAAAAATCCTCTGACCTATCAGAACAAAGACGGCATTGGCGGCTCCGTACTGCTCCACGCCCTGTATCCAGTCAGGAAGGGAGTCGAAAGTGGGTCGTCGGGTGAGGTCGTAGGCGATCATGGCACCGTGGGCACTTCTGTAGTAACTTTGAGTGATGGTTCGAAAACGCTCCTGTCCCGCCGTGTCCCACACCTGCATCTGCTTTCACAAGTGCCACAGATTTCCTGAATATATATTTTTGGACTTGAAAGGGATCGTTCACCCAAAAATAAAGCAATAAGCCCCTAGAAGCAGTGGGTTACAGTGCATTTTATAACAGCTAAGGGCGTTGTGGCACGCCGCGAAGTGGAGTTTTACTGCTTTTATAAAATGGTTATTCAATTTGTGTAGCAAGGTTTCATAAAATAAAGTAAATAAAGTGATATTTAGGCTATGTATTGCTGTCAGCCATTATAAATCGGGGTATTTTATAACGGCTTAGAACTCGGCTAAGCCAATCAGAATCAAGGACCAGAACTGACCGTTTTATAATCGGGTATTTTATAACGGCTTAGAACTCGGCTAAGCCAATCAGAATCAAGGACCAGAACTGACCGTTTTATAGTGAAAATTCTGTCCCTCGTGTCATTTCAAACCTGTTTGACTTGAAAAATTGGTAACTTTTGGAATTCCCTTGTATGAACACAAAACCATTTCTCAAAATATCTTCTTTTGTGTTCTACAGATGAAAGAGTCATATACAATTTTTCAATGACGTGAGGGTGAATAAATGATAACAGAATTTTATTTGGGGGTTTTATCTCTTTAAAGAACATTGTCTAAAAAGGAAAAAGTGCCTTCACCTTCACTTTTTTGCCATCAATGTCTATGGTGCGAACGGTGAAGTCCACGCCGATGGTGTTGTGTTGGCCTTCACTGAAGACTCCAGACCTGAAGCTGTGGACGACGCAGGTCTTTCCCACGTTGCTGTCACCGATCAGAACGATCTTGAACAGATAGTCACAGCAATCCTCAGCTTCTTCACCTGCGGACTGCATTTCTGTAATAAATACTTCTGGATCGTCTTCTCATAAATCATAAATCCCAAAACAGCACAACATTAAAGGTTCAGTGGCTTTTCATCCATATCTGTAACAGCCCGTCTCCAAATATATCGCCAAACTGCTTGGCGGCAAGTTGACACTGAATTCACACAACTTTCCTCCACCCTTGACTCGAGTGCCTCAAAGGCAAACAGTCACGCCCGTCTACCTGCGTCTGGAGGTGGGACGTCCAGTTCCCGGCCCACCTGCACCACGGCATCTCTGGGAACTGCAGTTTGTTTGTCAATACAGCGATCTGTTGAGAGAGAAAACATTACGAGACGTTCGCACTGCACACTTGGGAGGCTTGGCCTCCTTCTCCGTCTAACCTGATCGGGGAGTAAAAACAGACGAGTTTAACACGTCAGTTCCATGTCTTACAGAGTTCAACACCACGAAGTGAAAGCAGAGGGGTGACCTTTGCTCAGTAGAACAGGATATAAACACAACTCACTCAGACTCACACCTTCCCGAACTAATGCATTCAAACCCAGATCAGATCTGATATATCTGGAACAAAGACAACGAATGATTAATACAGATCCCAAATCAGGTAATCAGTCTGACTGCCAGCCTGTAACTTACCTCCTTGACACAACTCGCTACAGAAACCCCTTACTTATTAAGTAAACTTTAGTTAAGTTTAAATACATTTTTTGTATAATTTCTAAAGTAATATCAATGTAGTAGTAGTATAGCGTACCCTTTCAGTATTAGTTGGGACTAAATTCAATTCAATTCAATTTTATTTATATAGCGCTTTTCACAATGTGCATTGTTCCAAAGCAGCTTTACAGGAGCAAATAAGAAAAACACAGAAAGGTAAAACACAGCACAGTGCATGGTGTTTATAGACCAAGCAAGATCATTATAATAAATAATATCTAAGAAATAAATGAATAAATAAATTTATTTTACTAAAATAAAAGTGGCGTACTTTTTAGTTTGTAAAAGTGTACCGCAAGTTGGGTCTATCCGTAGTAAATGTTGCACACATACTTAGTTTACAAACACGTAGTATAGTCGCAGTACAAACAAAAAACAAGTAAACTTATAGGTATGCTGATAGTTTATAAGTTGAATACTTCTGAAAGCATACTTTGAAACTTTAGACTTCAAAATACAAACGTTTACTGAGAGTAAACTTCAGTTTTAACTTGTTCCAAAAGTTATTTAAGTAAACTTTACCTAATACTTTTAGTTTATTATTTATACATTATTTTATATATTATATTATTACTATTTAAACATGTCAGTTTATGAGACACAGACAGTATGGAAAACTGTGTGGAAAAAGTATGTAATAGGCTACTCAATCAAGAGTAAACACAACTACAAGCCAAGTATACGAGTATACAATACGTTATCATACTTTGAGTATATGTCCATTCAAAGGTTGAGTACAAGATAGACCAAATACTAGTTTTCTGTCAGTATACAGAAACGTGTAATTTTGCATATATTTATGAGAAGTACATAAATCGACTGAAACTTCATTTTTAGTTGAAAAACGTACACTAATAACACACTTTTTTGTAAGAGACAACAATGACCTGGAAACATTTTTCATTATTAAACGCACCTTGTATTTCTACAGAGATAATAGAAATGTTTTTTAGTCAAACTTACAGTATTTCTGCTCCCGCAAAGTCAAATCTACAGTAGTGTGTACAGTAAACATACAGCACAGTTGTAAATGCATGAGCCCCGTCCCACACACACACGCAGAATCACGTCACCCACTGAAGGAACGACAAGGCACAGCTTGACATCTGACAATACACACGTCTGTGTCAGGACCACATTTGGCTCCGGGCCCGGTCTGGAGGTCAGAGGTCTTTTGTGTCTGATGACTCCACAGTTGGGGAAATGCAGATTAGCTGAATAATAACTCTGGCCATTCAACTCCTTAAATGTTCTATCACCATCAACACAACAGCGGCTTGTTTTGACATACATCAACGTATAACTAGACCTTTACATCATCTGAAGATAACACGAGTGCTGCTTGTCAGGGCATTGCTTTAGTGATCTGAGAGGTCATGTGACTTTTCAACTTTAAATTAGGCTTCGTTTAAATAATGAATTTTACTCACAATGCTATTGTTGTTCGTATGAATATTGAAGTGTTTCTTAAAAATGATTTATCAGTGTCATTTTTTTTATTCAAATAGCCGCATAATCTTTCATCAAAAAAACATCAATCTTTCCCTGGCTAGAGCCCGAGGGCGAGACTTTATTGACTTTTAAACTTAAAAATCATTCTATCAGTCATACTCTGTTCGTCCATCCATCCATCTATCCCACAAGCACACACAACTCTCTCACTTGTATGTCTTGTTCTGTTGATAACCATTCGGATCGCTCTTAGTCTGGAACCTCACCCGTAAACATGCCAATCTGAAGTGAAACACTCCAGACTGATTTACTCTTGGGATTACTGGAACACACAAGCCTTTCCACCACGTCAAGGTGGCGATCCTTGGAAAGGGGCATAACACGCACTCACTCACTCACTCCCTCCCTCGCATCGCACGCACACACACTCTCACACAAGCACACACACGCATGTTGGGTTTCCATGTTTTATGGGGACATTCCATAGACGCAATTGTTTTAAACTGTACAAACTGTATATCATATTCCCTACCCCTAACTCTAACAATCACACACAACTGTCTGCTCTTTTACATTTTCACAAAAGTGAATTCTGTATGATTTATAAACTTGTTTCCTCATGGGGACCAAAAAATGTTCCTTCGTACAGTCTCACTTCCAAGTCTGCCCCGACCCCATTTTGACACACACGTCAACAACTAGACCTTTACGTCATCTGAAGATAACACGAGAGTTGTTCGCCAGGGCATTGCTTTAGTGATCTGAGAGGTCATGTGACTTTCAAACTTTAAAATGATTGAACAATTCTATTCTTATGGAATATTGGAGTGTTTCTTATAAATGATTTATAATCTATTATCATAAAAATCAACCTTCCCCGGGCTAGGGCACAAAGGCGGGACTTTATTGACTGTCCATTGGCAGGCTTCCAACCTCCTATGAGCCGATCAATCAAAAACTGATTGACACGATAAGGAAGACAACAACATTTCAACATCTGTTTCATGCCAATTTTAAGTCTTTCCATTAAAATGAGGTCATCCATCTAAATGCATAACACTTCCAAATATCTTTTATTGAAAGAGAAAAACTGTACAAAAACAATACGGTTCACACTCAACCAAAAATTTGTTAAATCCACAAATAGCAAGTATGGAATGTGAAAATATGCCACCAGAATGTGTCATTTGTGATAACTTTGCCAAAGGCCTAAACAATGAGATCCACAAGGAACATCAAACCTGCAGATTTACAAATCCGCCTCTGGATGGATCCAACACGTCCTGTATAACATGTGGATTCTGTATCGTCGAGCTAGTAGCTCATCCGAATACACTTCATAAATACCTGCAGAAATATTCAATTGACTCATCTTGAGTTTGATCTGTTTTTGTCCAACACTGATCTCAGACCAGCAGATGCCAACGTCACCGTCTTTTGCAAGCAAAGCTGAGAGTGTCTTTAGGTCTGTAGGTGAGACAGGGGGTCGACTGGCTTTTTGGCGGTCCAGATGTTTTCTTACATCCCAAACTCTTCTTAGGCGTTCTGTCCTGCTTGGGGATGTGAATGGGCTTCCACGGAATGGGGTTTACGAAGCTTGGCGATGGATAATTCACGTTGTTATAGTTGCCTGCAAGCAAAATGCAAACCTTCAAATCTGACATAGAATCCATTTGTTGGTTACGCAGTTCTCTACTCACCGGCCGAGCATGAAGACTGTCGACTCACTTTTCCTTTAGTTTTTATCGACTCCAGCCATTCTTTAAAGCTCTCATCCGCCTGTTTTTTACGCTCCTGCTCTTCCATTTCTCTCCGGGCGGCTTCCTCCTTTCAATGGACGAGTTAACCAAAAATCAGCATGTATTCACTTGAATTATTCTATAAAAAACAGACAAAGTCAGTTGGAGAAAAGGTCAAACCTTCTCTTTCAGCTTCCTCTCCATTTCCTCCTGTTTCTTTTGTCTCAGCCACTCTTTGTATTTCTCCCGGGCTTTGACTTCAATGCCTGCACGTCTTTTCTCCTCTTGAAGCTGTTCTTTGCTTTTCTGGAACTCCTTGGAAATGCTTTTGTTCTTTTCCTGAAGACAAAACACAGTACATTCATCCCAGTAGCCTTCAAGACACCTAAACATCATTCTGACATCAGCGTTATGTACACAAGCTTGAATCGTGTACATAGTTACAAAACCAAAGCATCTATGAGATTTAGGCACCTGCTCTCGTTTCATTTGCAGCCATTCTTGAATTTTCCCATCGCTGGCGACTTTCTTCTTCAGCTGATGGGTTTTCTCTCGTTCCTGCTTTTCCTTCAGTGCCAGATCCTGAAAAACATCAACGTCACAGAAAGATGAAAACGATGATGTAAAAACAGAGATAAAACAATGAATGTCTGTCTGTGGCTCTGTGTCGTTGTTGTCGTGACTAGAAATACTAGAAAACACTATTAGACCTCCAGAGCTTTCTGTTGCTTTCTGACACGATCCTCTCGGGCTTTATCCACGAGCCACTGCTCCCAGGCACCCAGCATGAACTGTGCATCAGAAGACCTGTCCGCCGTACCAGATTCATCCCTGAAAACAAATGTTACGACTATAGATGAAAGGACGGGACACTAGCGTGATGGAGATTTGAATTCAAGCGAAACATCTCCGCAGTGCAGCTCACCTGGATCCCTCTCCAGGTGCAACATCTTCCCGTAACGTGACGGTTTTGTTGTTGTTAGCGGGCTGAGCGTGATGGTGGTCTGGTTCATCTTCTGATAGCTCAAAGCTGTCATGATAGATGGGTGACAGCAGAGAGGAGGTGGAGTCACCTGTGGATTCTACACTTCTGCTGCGCTGCAGGACGCTGGGTTTGGATTTGAGCGGAGTGGAAGTTAAACTCTTGGAGGAAGAAGACGCAAAACCTGACATCATCAGCAAACCTGGGGACACAGAGCATCTGTTGAACATGAACAGTCTGCTTTGCAGTTTACGTAATGTACTAAACGAGGTCATGTTAAAACCTGCAGTCATGTTAAAACTTATCTTAATAAGTTAAAACCTATTAATAGAAGTTAGTTATAATACTGCAGGCAAATTCAGAACTGATCTATAAGGAGTTTTAGGAGACCCAAACTGATGCAGAACTTTTCAGTTTAAATCGCAGCTGCGCGTTTCTACAGACTTTAAACGGGATCGATTGATTTAAACAACATTTATATTAGAACAAATCAACCGTAACAAACTCACCAGCAGATAAATGTGGTCGCAAAATGTTTCGTTTAATCGCTTTTGTTTTGCTCGATGTGCTTCACGAGCAGCTTCCTTCGTACAACCCCACCTCCACTGCGTGACCCCGCCCCCTGACGCGTCAACAATGCGTCAAATCATTGGTCGCCAAGCACGCGGATAACGGATGTCTCGTCTCCTAGCAACGACGCGTCCCAAAGCCTGTGTTGATCGTTTTATTGGTTCAGTTTTGATTTACGTAACCATTTAATAATGTAAACATTAAATATATCGCCGTATGTCGATATAGAATACCAAATCAAGTAAGACAAAGTATTTACAGAAAAATGTGAAATAATGTAAAAATTAAAATACATTTTAATTCGTTTTCATTCATTTGGATCGGTGTTTTATTGTCTTAATTTATTTACTGGCTATTAAGTTGCGCATGCGCAAAAAGAAGCACTGTGGTGTCACTTTGTTACCGCCGCAAGCGGATGTATTTTGAAAAAAAAGTGAGCAAAAAGTTCAATTTTTTCAGCGTGTAGTTGTCGAAGAAAGAAACTTTTTCCTTTTTTTTTTGCATTACTTTTACTGGTGTTGTTGTGTATTTATTATTGTTGGCGCTGAACATAAATTGCACGAGATCCCTGATAGATGTTTGAAAAAGACAAACCTTTATTGGGTTACATTTGAATTTAGACACAAGCACGCAATACAAGCCAGGTAATAAACACAAATATATATTTAAAAACAATATTCAGCTGAAATGTTGCTATATAATATGTGTTTGAAACAGCAGTAAACAACACAAAATATACCCGAAAGATGTGACCAACAGTAAAATACTTCTGTTATGCTTTAATTTTTAATTTTTAACATTTAATTTAACCTAATGGAAAATGTAAATGACATGTTAGTAAGCATAACATTTTTTTATTAAACAATTGAAGAATTTATACAAATTTGAGAAATGTCTTCATGCATCATGATTTGAGAATGTTCTTCAACCTTTTGTAAGTAGTTAAATAATCAAATAATAACCGTTACATTAACAGTTTTAATTACCTTTTTTTTTCATTTTGTCATAACCTTTCTTGATTTAAAAATACATTTCTTTATTTAAAACATACTCTGTTTTCTGGTTTTAATGGAAAATCTACATTTTCAATGTGGTCTTTGTTTACCTTTGCACTGCAGATTGAGAAAAATCTTTGCAATAAGCTTTGCGATTGACATGTTTCTCCAAGCACGAGTTGTACCCATCACCATCAAACTGGCGGGCGTCTCTTCCTGCTTAATACAGTCACGCACACCACAGTAATAATCATACCTAAGAGCATGCTGGCCATCAGTGAGGCATACACCATGTAAAAAGTGCCCTCATAATCTCCCACGTATGTCAAGTGGACTCTTCGCTTGAAACACAACCCTCGTTTAACATCACGTATTCCCCAGACCCTGCACCAATACGAGCCACCATCCGTAATCAAAAGCTCTAAAATGGTTATGTAGCTTTGAGCGTTGGATGCCATCAGCCGGTTCTTCATTTTCTCATTTACGAATCCACCGTGAGTGTCCGTCAGAAGATATTTGGAGCTTTGATCGTATTCCCGATACCACTGTACTCTGAGAGTCTCTGTGAGGTGCGGGTGACATTTCAGGTAGGCCACGTCACCCAAAGAGAATGTCATATTGATGGGTTCAAGATCGGAGCAAACAAAAATGTTGACCACATTATAATATTTCTGGCCTGCCCTACAGGTGTATGTTCCAGTGTGGTTCAGCGTGACGTGAGGTATGACCAGAGAGTAATTACCAGTCTGTGTGTCATTCAACATTTCAGATTGGTCATATTCGCTCTTTAATCCAGGCAGGTTAAGTCCGACAGGGTACCACCAAGCTAACATTGACTCTGGTTTTACATCTTTAGCAAGACACGACAAAGTGAAACTCTGTTTTGGTTCCAAGAAGATGTCTTGATTTTTAACATCCAGTGAAGTTTCTTTGACGTTCTGACATTGATTGTCCCTCCAAACCACGCAGCTGTAAAGTCCAGAATCAACGGCTGACACATCTGAGAAATGAATTAAAGATCCATTATTCACGACTCTGCTTCTCAGCACATCTGGAATAATGTCTAGGGACACATTGGTATCCAAAATCATTGTACAGCTCAATTTGTATGATTTGTTTTGTATGTTCTTAAACACTTGAAGAGTTTCTCCACGACTGGGGTTAAACTTCTGACAGAGAATGTCTGCAGGAGCACCGTGATGTAAAGACATCTTCTCTTCTGTATCCTTCTCAGCACACACTATCACGTGAAAATGTCTTCTTTCCAATAGAGTTCCTTGTTTCCAGCATTCAGACAAAAACTCCTGGTTTTCTGAAATGAGGATTGGTAAAGTTCCATGATTGACGTACTGACGGGGAGTTGATTTGTTGAGGAAAAAAAGACCTTTGTTGATCTGATTTATAGAAAGAAATGTCTTCAGCTAAATCTCTGCAGACCATCTGCAGCGTGACATGAAGACCCTTGGTTCCAAACAGATAGAGAGGTTCTTGTAGATGAAACAAACTTGTGTTTATTGGGAGCATCAGTAGAAACCAAAGCTTCAGCAGCGCTGCCATTTTGATGTTGTTCTACTTTTTGAGAGTAATGTCAGTTTTAAGTAAAAAAGGTATTGCACAACATTTTCCTATCCGGAAATGAGCATAAAAGTACCTTACAGATAACAAAGAATGTTTAAACACTTACAGATAAATTGCTGGTCTATTCTGGTCATTACATTAAAAGAGACTAGCCAAACCAGCTTGGCCAGGCTGGTAGACCTTAAATTGGATGGCAGAAAGATATTATTTGTTCATGACCCATTATCCGTGTATGCTGTTTTAAATTTACGCATTTGGCAGATGCTTTTATCCAAGGGACTTACATTGCATTATACTACATTTGTTTGTAATTATGTGTAATCTCTGGGATTGAACCCATGACCTTGGTGTTGTTAGCGCCATGCTCTAATCACTGAGCTACAGGAAAGCTTTTCCACTATTGCACAACATACTTTTTATCTTTTACTGTATTTATCTCTAAAAAAAAGAAAATGATGAAAATCATTCAGTTATAACATGACTCGCATCCTGTTTTTACACAGAAGATACTTAGAAATAAATACTCACTGCTTAAAAACATAATGCAAGTATCATGATTTTTAATGTCAATGTCAGTTTTACTTATATAGCACCATTAAGCACAACCGAGGTTAACCAATGTGCTGCACAATTAAATAAAAACATAGCAATAAAGACAGATACGGAATGAAATATTAAAAAAAAAAAATTCATGATACGCCATGATACGTTGATTTAAAAACAGATAGTGAAGATTCAGCTCTAATACAGAGTGGCAGAGCATTCCACAATCTGGGGGCAGATACTGAGAAAGCGCGGTCACCCCTGCATCTCATCTTCGACTTTGGGATGCATAAAAGTCTATGGGTTTTAAATAGCTTTTAAACAAAATTGTTCAAACCCATAACCCTTTATATTACATTTCAGTCTTTAATTAATCTTGTACAGTTTGTGCTAAATACACACGAACAGAACTGTTTATAGGGAGCATCAGTAGACACCAAACCTTTTTGATTTACTTTTACTTTTTTGAAATAGTGTCATACATGAGTAAGTAAGACAAAAAAAATAAGAATTGTGATATTTGTTGTCAATTGTCAATCATGAAAAATAACTAAGTCTAACTATTAAGGCTTTAAGTAACTCGTGGGGAAACGCTTCTAAACTCCGTGTAGATCGTAATTCTTTAAATCGGTTGAGAAATGGAAATTGTGCTTTTATGCAGAAAAAACCCGCAACTCTCTCGTCCACTTCTATTTGTTTATGGGGGACTCATGCCCGGTCCAATATGGCGGCGCCGTTAACCCATCGCAGCCATGGGCCAAAGTGGAAATGCGCTGCTTGGCGGAGACGTACGGTAAAATAAATTAAAGTCTTTCATTAATCAATTTATTTGTCTTGGTGAATTGAAATACAGTAATAGTACACCAGTGTGACAGCTAAACGCACTGCTGAAAACGTAGAAACTCGTGTAGCCCGTCAAAACGCTCTATTGAGGGTCACATGACTAAGAGCGGAAGTGGCTGTGTGTTTACGCCATGGTTTACGCTCTTGTGTTGAGGACTGACCCGTAAACAAGCCGACGCGAGTTAAACAGCGCAAGAATATTTACTAGTTCATCTTTACTTGTTTAACCGACATTCATACGTCAGTGTTTCACCAACAGGTATGTTTTTTTTTTATCGAAGTTGTTTTTGTAGAATGTTTAGTTTTATCTGTGTGACCTGTATGTTTGTGTCCTATCTATGGTAACGTTATTTATATTATCAAACCGTTATATGTTACGTAAATATATGTCTTTATTCGTTGTATTTGAATGTATTTTCATTTTGAAAGTACATTTGATTAAAATACTGTACATTAATACCATCTATTTGTAAACATTGCGTCCAAATAATGGAAAAATAATTTCAGAAAGGAGGTTTAGTGAAAACTCTGAGCATATTAACCCTGAAATGAGGTTTTCCGTTTCAGAACCAACTCTGAGTTCAAGGTTTAACCTAGAGTTGGTTGAACCTCCTTCTTGAAACGGGCCCCTGGTGTTATTGCTGATATATTTGTTTGAATAATAAATATCTTATGATTGCTTTGGTTATGGTGTAGTTAGCCTTAAAATTTACAAAAATTGACCGTGGGCACCTTAGGTTCCACTAAAGTACCATACTGTTTAATATTGTCACATGTAAATTACTGTAGTATTTAATTACATACTTTACCACTGCCATGACAACAAAACAAGCACAATAAACAAAGACTTAGACAGCATTGTTAGAAAACAGTGTAAATGTAGAAATGTAAGACACCGTATTAATTGATATTGTTCGCAGGAGGATGAGAAGCGTGTTGTCTGATCTGCAGATGCTGACGTGATGACTCTCGTAGCCGGTAGCCTACATGCTGCATCTATGGCACAGACCCGGACGTGCGTCCGTCACCCTCTCCCCACTGTGGAACCCGTTCTGTCATCTACACGTCAAAAGACAGTTGGGCTGCAGACTCTCCTGGGGACACGTGCGACGCCGAGGGTCCTGGTTGTGTGGTGTCGGCCCACTCAGGTTTCGAGTCGTGTGCCACCCCAACATCTCCAACTTTAGCACGTCGACGTGCCGTGGGTCGATAGACCTGAGATATCACATGTCTCGCCTGCGTAGCACGCTGGACTTGGTCTCCAAAGTGGTGAGTGGAACGCAAGTGGAGATTCGAACCCTAATCGGCCGACTCAAACCGAGCAGCGATCGAGAGGGGGAAGCGAAGGAGGCAGGTCAAGAAACACCTTCAGAGAAAGAGCAGGAGAGATTCTCAACCTCGGCTCCACCTCAGGATTTACCTGAGACTCCGCCCTCTGCCCCGCCTTCCACTACAGCTGGGACCTTGGAACAGAATGGGCTTAGATTGACAGACACTTGTCACAGTACCAATAACATTACTGCTACCTCCCAGACCGCCACACCTCGGGCCAAAAACACAGCCCCGCCTTCAAACCCTGTCACGGCCCAGCAGACCACACCCCTCTTCCACCCTGGGTCCCTCAGCGCCCACCTGGGCGAGACCTACAGCTACCTGTCTGAGCATATTAACTCTTATTTTGGCAGCTTAACTAAAACAGACGAGATTAAAGACATCGGCTCATCCACGCAGGTTGATTCGACAAATGGACAGGAAAGTACTTCTCTTGTGCCGGTGAAAGAAGTCCAACCTTCAGTCGCAAGTTCTGCTGTCTCTGTCAATAAAGGACTCGGGAATTACTTCACCTACTCGTCACCGAGCGTCCAAGCGTTCGTAGGAAACTACATCACCCCGCTGGTTCCCAGGTTCAGAAGTGAGGACAAAGTGCAGGCAGACAAACCTTCTCATGCTGAGAACGACGCCGGTAAACTGAAGAAAACGTCGAGTAAAGAACAGAGAGACGCAGATGAGAGAGCCAGACGTCTAGTGCTGCAGAGAGAGAAGGTACCTGTACTACCTGTACATTAAAGAGATCAAAATGAAAATTCTGTCATGAATTACTCAACTTTCATTTCTTTGTTCTGTTAAACACCAAGAAAGATATTTAGAAAAATGTTAGCAACTGAGATTTCTAACTTGCGGTGCATTCAAGCTATACATTCTTTTAGTATGCGTGTTCTCTCGGCATCAAACCTTTACCAATGGAAACATTATTGTCTTTTTTATCTGTACAAGCAGTCTTGAATTCAATGTATTCTATGTACACGACATGCTTACTGTATGCAATGTGACACTCCTATGATGAGGTCGTGTGTTCAGGATTTTTCTAGGAACTGTTTCAAAATAAACTCGTAGCTGCCGGACCTGTGAGCTCTGTGTCATGCGTGTCCAATGACATGAAAGTCCAGAGGTGTAGATGTTGTTTACTTTTAGTTAAAGAGACAGATAAACACAGACAATCCCATAAGAAAGAAAAATCACTTTAAAATCTCAATTATTTCCCCTAGATATTAATGAGATTCAATAGAGAGCAAATGGAAAATGATATTTCTCAGAGAAAAGAGTCAGAAATGTGTCTGTCATTAGAGTTGGAGAAGAGATGTCATCAATGTCTCAAACTGAGCTCAGATTGGTCTCGTCTGCAATCAAAAGATCTCAATAATTAAAAACATTTTTCATCAAATTGACCCAAATCCAGATGATTTTACCTCTACAATCTACATTCATTTTACACCTTCATACTTTATGTATTTGAAGAATAATTTTGGGAGAAACATTTGAGACTTTATTCAAATGAATTGGGCTCATATATGTTTGGTCTAGATCATTGCTCGGGTGAGTGTGGATAACCGGACCCGGGCTCTGGTGCAGGCTCTTCACCGCGCGTCAGACGTGCGTCTCTACATCAGCAGGGTGGAGGAACTCAGTCTTCATCTGCTGGAGTTTCCAGAAACACGATCTGCGGCTATCAAGGCGAGTCCTTTAGTGATATTAACAGGATACAAATTCTGTCATCATTTGTTCACCATCATGTCATTCAAAACCTGTATGTGACTTTCATCTGTGGAACACAAAAGAAGATATTTTGAGAAATGTCTCGGTGGTTTTGTGTTTAAGTAATGGAAATCAATGGGGTTTGATGTCGTTTGGTTATCAACATCCTTCAAAATATCTTCTGCACTACAAGTTTCGAATGGCATGAAGGTGAGTTAGTGAGGAATTACCACGCTCTCCTAACATGGTCAATCTCTCTCAGGAAAAGGTTATTCCACGTCTGCTCCGCTTGCGTCAGGCGAGCGACGCGTCTCTGAAGGCCGCTGTGAGGGAGGCTTTGGCTCTGGGGGGCTACATCGAGCCAGTGAAGAACAGAGGCATCCGGATCCTGTCCATCGACGGAGGAGGAACCAGGTGACCCAGCTGCTCTCAAACCCGCTCTCACCACGTGAACTTCTTTCAGCGTTTTATCCAAGCGTACATTCTGCGTGTGTTCCCGCAGGGGTCTGCTGGCCCTTCAGACTCTTCACAGGCTCGAGGAGCTATCGGGACGACCCATCTACCAGCTGTTTGACTACATCTGTGGTGTCAGTACAGGTAGCGAACTAGTCTTACTAGTCACGCTAATCATGTCTAAATGGAATATGAACAAAAGCGTTTTCTTTGTGTCAGGTGCTATATTGGGCTTCATGCTGGGGGTCTTTCAAATCCCGCTGAAGGAGTGCGAGGATCTCTACAGGAAGCTGAGCTCCGACGTCTTCAGGCAGAACGTGATTGTAGGAACGGTGAAGATGGGATGGAGTCACGCCTTCTACGACAGCGAGATCTGGGAGAAAGTCCTCAAGTGAGCCACTGAACGTTTGTCACCAAACTAGAGAAACATCGCCGTCTTATTTCATCTTTTACCTTCTGCAGGGAGAAAATGGGCTCGGATATTCTCATCGAAACATCACGTAACCCCGACTGCCCAAAGGTGGGTCATTTTATTTCTTTTGTATCAAAATATCTTTTTTTGAGCATATTACTGTTTGTGGCTGAATCTCGTCTTTATGATTATAAAAGTCACATAATATTTTCAATAGGTTGTCAAAATGATGCATCTATGCGTGATCTTTGAATATTACCCACAATCCTAAGCTCTATACAAGAGTTAACGTTAGAAAAAAAATGGGATCAGGGAAGTGCCAATACTGCACATATGTTCAGTCTTTGGTTGTTTGTCTCGTTGTCCACCAGGTGGCGGCGGTGAGCACAGTAGTAAACCGGGGCCCTCCAATAAAGGCCTACGTATTCAGAAACTACACCCTGCCGCCCGGTGTACGCTCGCATTACCGTGGCGGCTGTCACCACAAGATGTGGGAGGCCATCCGAGCGTCGTCTGCAGCCCCGGGATACTTCCAAGAGTTTGCGCTTGGAAACGACCTACATCAGGTGAGACCGCAGATGATGCTCACCGAATAATTCTGCCTGAAAATATGACTTGTTTACCACGTTTCCAAGCTTCCTCAATCCTTATCCAGAATATTGGTAGATATTCTGACAGTGGACACACGTCCTGCTCTGTGTGGGAGCCCGTCCCAATAATGCTGCTTATGTTTACATCATCCACTCATCAGCATCAGCCGTGTGTGTTTGCCATCATCAATCATCCAGGAGCAACACTGCAGTGCATTAATCTGTGTGTGTGATGTTTTGTGACGGCTACAGTCATCTCAGGAGATTGATGTCATCTCCAGAAATCAATGTGAAGATGTCCAGTCCAGCAGAAACAGTTTCAGTGAGATCAGTCTGATAACAGCTCGTTTCCTGTAATGTTAGTGACTCCACCGTCTGTTCTTTTGCTCTTTTAATTCACTTCTAAATGAGCTGGACGGATGCGTGTTCTCGGGTAATTCCCAGAAATTGTGTCCAACGTGTCCTCTCACGTTGTGTGTCTGTAGCGTCAGACTGATGTTCCTCAGCTCACGCTGATGTACGGATGAGATTCCTCCCACACAGAGTCCAGCTCAGAGACCAGCAGTGTTCACACGTTTGGCTGTCTGTGTGTTTGTCAGGCTCTAGGCATTATGGGTAAGTTAGTGTCACAGGTTCTGATCCTGTGCTTTTCACACACTGAGCACAATGGAGTTATTGTGGAGTTAATGGTACACTTGCTTCTGATCTTTTGCGTGTGTCCGCTAGACAGACTTAAAATCAGAGAGTCTCAATGAGTCAATGTGCTCACGTATAGATCGTTACAATGTTTGATGGATAGTGTTATTTATGTTTTTATTTAATAGACGTAGAACGTTTTTGGCCACAATACTTGTGCAGTGAAAATTGGGCATTGTGATAGGCTTAGTTAAGACCGACATGAGGGTGACCAATCAGATTTTACCGTCACATCGTTCAGAGTGTCTGATCTGTTCACAAACACTGTACTTTATAAATATCAGATCTATTTCCATATGTGACGCCTGTGAAGAGCACACAAGCTTTCAATGCTCAGACACGCGGTTCTTTTAACGGTCTCCGCGGTGATGCCAGCCGTGCATGTGACAATGACACCCGTGTGTGTGTGTGTGTGTGTGGTCTCATGGAAATGTAAAAAAAGTGTCCCATAAATGTCTTCAAAGTGGTTTTGCTGCATCTAGGTTCAGCAAAGAGATCTTTTTTTTTGGTAAAAACATTCAATGAGGTTTATTTTTCAATGCTGTGGCTAATATAATAGAGTTTTACATTCATGATAAAACTACAAAGTACAATTTATGGAACATAATTAATAACACGTTTTCATGAATGACTTAAAAAGTGTGTTTTACGCTTACGGAGTTATTATAGTTTTTATTTTGTTTTGATTTAGTTTTATAAATATTTTAAATTAGTTTTTGTTTAATTTTAGTTAAAGTTTTAGCAATTTTGGTGTATGCTTTTGTCAATTTATTGGTTTATTTTAATGTTGCTATATAAGATTAATTAATTTTTATTTGAGTTTATTTTGAGTTATTTTAGTTTTTGTTTATCATTACAATTTTACAGCTTTAAACTAACTTCAGTTCATTTTTGAGGCAACTTTTCAATTTTTCCTTGAGTTAAGTTTTTCCCCCAAAATTTAGGTCAATATTTGATTTGATTTGAATGAACAGGAACGTTTTCATTTTAGTAAACTAAAATAATCTTGTATGCTTATGTAAAAAATACATTGCTTAGAGAAGATGGTCTGGCACTTTAATCTAAACGTCTGGCACGTTTGGATTGGCTCATATTTCTGACTCATGTTTATAGTCCTTAGTCAAGCCTCGTCTTTATATATGAAATGCAATTTAAGATTTAAATAACCACAGCGCTCGAACCCGTATGTGAATTATCATCTGCAGTGCAAAAATGATCAGCATCGCACTCTATTTCAGCCCTGATATAACCCACAGCACTGTTTCTCATGGGTAATCCTCATGCAGTGATTTCATTGGCTAATATTAGGACTGTCTTGTGTATTTCTCACTCGTACCCTGAGGGCAGCTCTCGCTCTACCGCTCGCCCGCCCAGATGGGGCTCCTGTCTTCGGGTGTTAATCGTCACAACTTGAACCTCATTTACTGCCTGTGACTTCAGAGGTCAAAGGTCACAGAGGAGAACCAGTCAGAGTAATTGCATAATGTGGCATGATGACCTTGTGTCATGACCCATCAAGCTTCATGAATGTCTGTCTGTCACACAGAAGCTCGGCATTGGACACTTGAATGATACATTTTTATTAGTAACATCACTGTACCGTTCTAATCTGAGACCTTTATTGGGTTTTTAACATGTTTAAAATGTTTTCCTAGTTCCATTTTTTAGTTATTGTCAGTTGTTGTGAGAGTTTAGCTGAACTACAGCAGTCAGCGGCCCTTAACATTGATTAGCCACGCATTCCTTTATAAAAGAAATACTTTTCTTATTAGGACTGATAGCTGGTATTTCAGTCTTTACTCTGTTTACAAACTTCCCATTCTTCCAGAAGAAAGTTTCGTTGCTTATTTATAGCTCAGAAATATCAACTTTCAAATGTTTCTACTGATATTGCTTAGAAGAAATAAAAACATAAACAAATGACACCGTTGAGAACTGTTGAAATCGCTAAAGAATCTAGAGGTGTAAATGAATGTAGATTGTAGAGGTGAAAGAATCTGGATTTGGTGAGAAATGTTTGAGTTGATATTGAGATCTTCTATAATATTGACTTTTGATTGCAGACTTGACAAATCTGAGCTCATTTCTGACTCTTTTTCTCAGGTGAAATATCTGAGACGCAGACCATACTCAAGCAAACGTTTCCTTTTGTTCACTGTTTAATCTCTATAATGTCTTGGAGAAATAAGAGATCTCACCTGTGATTTTTCTCACGAATCGGTGTGATTGCTTGCTTCTTTACTTCTGCAATAACACCAGAAACAGACAGAACAATCTAGAACTGAATTGTTTGTATCTGATCTTACATGTAGTGTTTTCTGCAGACCTTTGACCTGCTGTGTTCTGGATGCCTGATGTCGTCATTTAAGAGAGTGAGAGTGACATTGGCGTCCCCGATCTTTTTGAGGGGAAATGACCTTTGACCTGTCAAACACTGGCAGCTTTTGCTGGATATCCAGGGTTTTAAACGATTACTCTGTACTCTTCAGACATGCCTCTGTGCAGAAGAAGCAGTCGTAAAATGTAAGAGTTCCAACAAGTGTGAGAAGGCTTCTCTTGACATTAGCAGTTAATACTAGTTTCACTGAAGGTTCACAGATCTTGTTACTCACATATAGATGTTTTTACTTACATTTCTGGTTTATTCATCTATATATCTTTTTCATTCTTCTGATGTTTATTACGTTTATCTTATTTATAAGGAACTATCGAGACCCTAAAGGTAAAAAAGTCATTCTTCCTCACTCTCGGTCTCGTTTTCTCTTTCTCCGTGTCTCTCTCTAATCCTCTCTCACACACACTTTTCATCTCTTGCGTTGAAGCGAGTCTCTGCATTTCCTGCAGCTGTTGCTCGGGATGAATTATTGATCGTACACAAAGTGAGATGGAGCGCGTATTTTCACCGGTCGTTCCGATGAACCTCATTTACAGAGACGGAAAGCAAACACACTCCGTCACCAGCCAGCTGGAAAACGGCGCATTCACAACACCACAACTCAATATCTTCAATCTTAACACACCACAGAGGAAATCAAGGAAGATCTAGATAGTCCTAATATGAGATTTATTGACAGAATAAAACAACATGTAAAGTGCATTTCACTTCTGGAATGTGACGGATGAATTGAATGTGACTTGTATTGGATTATAAGATGTAAGCGATGACATCATTCCTTTATATTAATATCAGCCAAGCTCTTTCAGCTTTCAGATTCATCCAATTTGACCAATTCTTCTGGAATGTCTCAGCAAATGTGATTTAGTCAGATTCCTGCCGTCTGATTGGTCAACTGCCTGTTCAGGAAACCCAGCAGCTGGCTGGTCTTGAATATGTTGAGGCTTTCTGGGTAAAAAATGACCGTTGTGCTATTCCAAGTTCATTCTTGTAATACCTTGTATTCTATATATTTCATAATTTTCAATGATTTGTTTTTTCTTCATGTCAGTATTAGTATGTACAGTACTGTATTTACTGTATAGCTTCTTTGCAACAATGCAAAATTACGAAAAGCCCCATAAAATGAAATGTGAACAGAATTATTCCTGAATTGTGGAAGTTTGTTGAGCAAAAGCGATTTCTTGAGTCTTCCAGTGGAACATCATTTCGTTAAACTGTGTCAAATAAGTTCATTTTAGCCACATGTTTAATTTGCGTTTTTTTTGAGCGTCCATCTTTAACCCCCTCCTTCTTTTTATCATTCTCCGTTTCTCTGTATCTGAAACGCTGGCGGGGTCGACACACTTTCCCTGCTACGATAGTGAATGTGGCTGTCGTCCCGTGGGGTTACTCTCACACAGGCCTCAGAACACAGATGCTGTAAATCTCCAGACGTCTGCAGAGCCCTCGGGGTCTCCCTCAGTAATGAGCACCCCTGCGTTTGAACTTTCTACCCCCCTCGCTTTCAGAAAACACTCATTAACCTCACCCAACATGCATCGATATTAAATGACTCTTGACTTTGTTACACCGACTGTAATGTGAGCGTTTCTAGTGTTCTGCTTAATGTATGCAGATGACACACTCATGCACACGTGTTCTCGTGAGCCGACAAACAGATTAGAAGTGTGCGTCTGGACATGTGTTTCAGAAGTTTACATCCCATCCAGAGTTCAAGTTTTGGTGTCTGAAGTTTGATTGGTGGTGAATGTGAACCTAAAGTCCAGTTTGTGTCTGCAGGACGGAGGTTTGCTGATCAATAATCCCACGGCTCTGGCCATCCACGAGTGTCAGTGTCTGTGGCCCGGCGTTCCGCTCGAGTGTGTCGTTTCTTTGGGGACCGGACGCTTCGAGACCACCGGTAGGAATAGCGTCGCCTACACCAGTCTGAAGACCAAACTTTCCAACGTCATAAGCAGCGCCACAAACACTGAAGGTGAGTGCAGAGTAACCGTAAGAATGCTGTATGTAGTTGATTGACAGCTGTCACTCCTGTGAAATCCTTGAATTCCCACAACTCAAGTGAGGACCGCTAACTGCTGTTTAAATCCACCGTCATTTCAGTAAACCATCTGGTTTGGCCGTTTTTTTCACTGCTATTGGATTATTCATGTTTGCATTCAGTCATATTCTGTCCCCAATGTTCTGAAAAATAGTGTTAACGGAAAAACATGTCTTTCTAGAAGTTCACACCATGCTGGACGCTCTTCTCCCTCCACACACGTACTTTCGTTTCAACCCGTACATGAGCGAGGAGGTTCCTCTGGACGAGAGCAGAGACGAGAAACTCCAGCAGATGCAGACCGAGGGGCTTCGGTACCTCAAGCGAAACCAGGAGAAAGTCAGACGAGTCGTGGACAAGCTGACGCGAGACAAGAGTTCCGTCCAGACACTGACGGAGTGGCTTCGACTCAAAGCGTACATGTACGAGGGTTTGTACAAAGCGTAGGACGAAAACTACCTCTCCATGAAAACGTGCTAAAATGTCCAGTCCCTCACATCCCTCTTGCTCAATATTAAGAAGAAATTTACCGTTACAACCTTTACGGGGGTTTAATTATCCAGACGAAACTCAAGGTGTTTTAAAGAGGAATTATTAGATCTTACATTACTTTCGTTGTATGTTGACATGATAAAACGACAGAAAACTCCCTTAAAGGAACAGTTCACCCAAAACTGACTGACTCGGTCACCATTCGCTTTCATTTGAACATCCTTCCATTCAGTGACAGTGAATCAGGCTAAAGCGGTTGGATATCTAAAAATCACGTCGGGTTTTACCCAAAGCCTTGAATGATCAGACATCAAAGGAGACCGTCTTTAGTTTTGTATCGCAACGTCCGATATAAAAAATTCACATTTACACTTTCCACTATTTTCCAATTAAAATGATTCAAATTTGATGGTAAAACGAACATCAAAACATTACACACAATTAAGAAGACAGGGAACTGTTGAATACATTTGTGCCATGCCATAATCGAATATATATGCGATGCTGCCTATAGTTGATGTGAATGATATAAAATAAGCTCTAATATGATCTGTTTCTAATATTCTAATTAAACACTAAGATTTCAAGATTAATTCATAGTTAAAATTGCCACTAAAATAATTTAAGCTCAGTGATGTGAGAGTTCTTGTGACCAATCACAGTCTGCGGCTCGTCCGCGGGTCTGTGTGACATAATACGGTCCAGATGACATGTTTGATCATTTATTTATCAAGCACTTACTGTAATTTTGTGTGATTTAGAAACAGGCGAGATGTTGTTTTAGTTTGGAAGCTTTGAAGCTTTTATTTTGACAGGCCTCTCGTGTCTCTATATAGAGTACAAAACCTAAACATATGGAAGCACTTCGTCACGCCACGGCTGAACGTGATTGATTCTTATGAATCATATAAAGCAACTCTGAAATGAATCGTTTGAGCTCTTTCACACCTGATACTTGAAGATCCACTCGTTCTGTTTGTAGTTTTATCAATCTTGAGTTTTTATTTATAACATGTGCATTTGACTGTTGGGATTCATTTGTTTTTAGTTGATGAAATACAGTACATACTGTATGAAATACATAAGCTTTTGACATAGTAGATGTTCTGAATCCGACGCGTTTGTTTCACGCACACATACGTGTACAAAGACATTCAAGCTGTGTTATTGAACTTTAGCTGTGTTTAAACCATTTATAAATGCAGGAGTTCATACTAAAATAAAAGTCAGTCTGAAGTGGTGAAAAACACTCAATTGTTATCATTTTCTTTATCATCCATAAAATCTTTTTCTTTCACGTTTTATTTTCATTCTACTGTTATTTAAACAAAATTCAGTTCATATTTAATATGTGCATGTTTTCTGATTTCATCCTTGTGCTGTGGTATTTCTTTCCTGCTCAGGGTTTTAACGGTCAGTAAGTCCGTGTGTAAAATAATCTGTCTGAATGTGTTTTAATCCCTTTTGGGTGAAGTTCTCAAAGGATGCGTTGTAAATCAGAGTCTAAATAAGACTAAACCATGAAGCTGTTATCGAGAAAGCATCTTTGCAGTGTTATGAATATAAAGACATATATGAAGATTAAACTGTTTCCATTCGTTTTATTTGAGAAATATATTAAAATAATAAATGTTTATCTTTTATTGTTCTGAAATGATCTTTGTGTGTCTTGTGTGTTTTCCTCTTTAAACAACATTCACATTTATACTCGTGAACATTAATTAGTGATTTTATGATGTTGGAATGGTTGCCAGGGTGTTGCTGTGCAAGTGTGTTCTTGTTGTTGACTTTTGTATGGTTGCTAAGGTGTTCTTCAGAGTCCACTCCTACATCACTGATGGCATCTAGATGTGACTCTCTTCCTTCAGTGTAAGTCCAGGGTTTTTAGCCAAATCTTAGGCTTTTGTACCGGTGTTGTGTGACTTGGCAAACAGCACTGATAGGGTAACATTCCATCAGCAGGGCCTGAACGTGGGTCACATCTCACAGCAGGTCTCACACCTCTTGCGTCCGGCGTGTGTCAAAGTAACCCTTGATGAAGAGCGTGTTTTTCTTTGGCTTCAGAGATCAGAGATCCTCTCACCACCCACCACAGCCTTGCAGTGGCCTAGCAACCGCTCAGAAGTCCTTAGCGTCTACATTGCAATACCCTAGCAACCACCCACAACATTGTAGCATCATGTGCTGCTCGGTTTTGTGACCTCTGGACTGTGTATCTTTTATGTGTATATTTTTTCCATGGCTGTATATATAAATGGATTTTTTACAGTATATACGGTATGTACTTTAGGTCGTTCGGCTAATGCGTCGAACACAAGATTTAATGCGGTGTGTTGGGTAGAGTTTGTATTGTTCCGTGTGAAAGAAAATTCATGACACAGGGAAAGAAGATAGCGAGTGTGTGTTGCTGCAGGGGCTTAGAAACTGTACAGAGAGAGAGAGAGAGAGAGTTTGTGTGCAGTCGAATAGCATCAGGCGTGTTTGGAGGAGGCCGCATTGATTTTGTGAGTGCTAACAGCATTGAAGATCTCTGCTGATGGTAAAAGCTTTACTGCCTGCAGCAGTCCATTAAATCTACAGTGACATCCTTCATAATACTTGAATAAAAAGATATTGTAAGTGCCGTCTGTGATAATAAAGAATTTAAAGTTAATTCAAATAAATGATAAGTGTTGAAGGCACAAAACAGTTGTGATCGTGTAGAAGTTCATTCTAGATTGTGTCTTAGTCATTAAACTCAGTTCTGTCCGCCTTTAACCTCAGCCGTTAACCTTGAGTTTGTAGCAGCCGCAGATGTTTGTTTACATTGTCTGTTAGTCATAGCAGCAGTAATTCATCCGGTCATGTCGGTCATATATCCAGACGTGTGTTTGGATCTCAGTGCTCTTACACTAATGCATGTTTTCGTGTGAGTTTCAGCTTGTCCCGCATACTTCCTTGAGATGGTCAAACAACAGACTTTGCTCTTCATTCTGTCTCGCATTTGCTTTAGCGGATGTAAAACGCTGTGCATTAACTTGACTCTCGTTCAGACGCTGATGTTCGGTTTTAATTGGATTGTGATTGTGAGCTGATGACTGCAGGCAGTGTGTGATGAAAGACCGGCCCAATTAACGCAGCTACAAGTCCCATGATCCCTTGCGGTTCATAGTGATTGGGACCCCAGGGGACCGATGGAGATCAGGTTATAAGAACGCAGACATACAGCAATGAGAAAAATAGTTGAAGGGTGCTGGGGGGAAACGCCAGGAGATTGAAGGATTCTTGCTCTTATCTCGTTCTGGTTGCCTGTTTTCCGCTCTGTTTCGTGTAGTTCCTGAGCTGGTTTTCTTTTTCATCTTTGGAGCGTGACACAGACGAGACTGAAAGACATGTTTTTTTCTGAGTTGAACTGTGATCAGTGTAGAGCAGAGCCACAGAGATAGACAGGAGCTAAAGATGCTGTTATTCAGCTGATCAGGATTGAGTTACGATACAGTTCGCCAACACTGTAGAAGACGTTCAGCACATCACTGAGAATGCAGAGAATCCTCCACGTTCTGCTTATTTTCATCAGTTTGTTTGAAAACAGAACCTGACCATGTGGCCTGCTCATTTGTCTCAGAAGTGTTAAACAAAGGACATCGAACCTTGAGGATGTTTACAGTCATATGTGCACACAGGATACATGGATCGTTTCTTACCGAGTTCTTGAAAATGTTCAGTGACTGTGCATCTCATCACATCAGATCGTAAGGTTTAAACCCGCCAGCGCTAACAGGTCAAAATCACATGTTTAAAAGACATTGATACCTCTACTAAAAACAACTACAAATTCTGGTGGTTTCCATTACAAACACCTTTATGACCTTTAAAACCATTACAAAACTCGTTTATGTCGTCCCTGCTGAAAAAAACAATAGAAACCAGTACATAAATTATAATGGTTTCCATTAAAATACCATTATGAACCATTCGCTTTTCCATTAAAAGCATTACAAAAGTATTTTATCTATCTATCTATTGGTGGCATTTATTTTTTGTAGTGTGTTTTTGGCATTTTTCCAGTAGGATTTAACATTTCACCAATAGAATCCATTAGAACCATTATAACTTTTTCAATGGTTTATAGAAATGGTTTAAAAGGGATTTTTATTGGTTTTAATGGAAACTGTAGGTTTAACTGGTATCCCTGCTGAAAAAAACTATAGAAACCCAATAGAAACCATTACAGAAATTCTATTGGTTTCCATTAAAATACCATTATGAACCAATAGCTGTTTCCGTTAAAACCATTACAAAAAGTATTTTTATAGTGTGTTTTGGGCATTATTCCAGTAGGATTTAACATCCCACCAATAGATTCCATCACACACCAGTAGAACCATTACAGTTTCCATTTAAACCAATACAAATCCCTATAAAACCATTAAAACCATTACAACGTCCTTAATGGTTTCTATGGTTTTTTTCAGCAGGGATATGATGGAATATATTGGTGGGATGTTTAATTCTAGTGGAATTATGCCCAAAACACACCACAAAAATGAATTTTGTAATGGTTTTAATGGAAAAAGCTATTGGTTCATAATGGTATTTTAATGGAAACCAATAGAATTTCTGTAAGGGTTTCTATTGGGTTTCTATAGTTTTTTCAGCTGGGATATTTTTTCAGATCTCGCCCATAAGAACCCAACACAAGCCCAACAGAGACGATTCATTTTTCATTAAAACTCATATAACTTCCATTATATCTATCCATTATATTTTCTGTGATTATGTCTGCCATGGTTCATTATTTATTTTCAGCAGGGGTTTCATTATTGTGACAGATTACCATCTTTATCTCATAAATTGTTTTCTAGTCGCTTTGTGTTGTAAATGTGTGTATTTATTGTGTTTCTGACTGATACGAGATGAATGGGTGCCGGTCCCGGGTCAGCTGTCACTGGAGGCGTCGCTGCAGTGAGACGCTGAGCCCTGCGCGTCCCCGAGATCCGGGCGCATTTGAAGCGACGCGTCCCCGACAGCTGCGCGCACTTTCTGGAGATTAGCGCGCGGAGACTCGTTGACAGAATCGCACTGAAGCAGAGACTCACGGATCGGGCCAGAAGCGGATCTGGGTTTCGTTGGGTAAGTAGATCATGTGTTTGACGCGCTGTGGTAGTTTGAATGTCATAATTCGTAAGTTTAAGGTAAGAAGCGCGAACGCGCTCGAGACTGATGCGCTCAGAAGCACTTGACACGGTTTATGAGACGCAGATATGTGGGATGTGATATTTCGTGAGGTAATATTCACACCTTTTTTTGGCGATGTGATATTTCATGTGATATTTATTCAGTTAAGGTTCACTGTTTGGTGGAGATGTGATATTCCAGGTGATGAGGTAACGTTCACTCGTTTATTGGGGATGTGATGTCCCAGGTGATATTTAGAGAGGTACATTTCTCTCGGATGTGATGTGTGATATTTAATGATGTAGTCTTTAGGACCTAACGTTAATCGTTTTTTGGGGAATGTGATGTTCCAGGTGATATAACGTTATAATGAGGTAAGATTCACTCTTTCATTGGGGATTTGACGTTTAATTTGACATTTCAGCGTTATGTGAGTTGTGTCCTAGAGTAGACTGTCGTTTGTTTATCGAAAATAAGTGGCGTACTGAAATTAAATGTAATTATTATTTTTGTAACGTGTTGTGTTGAGTGATGACATTAATAAATTACTTTTAAGCAATGTGCTTGCGTTTAGGGAATGAGAGCAGGTGCAGCTCGGGCGCGCGCTTAAGTGGTCTCGCGCGCTCTCAATCAGATTATATCGCCGATTATTTTAATTTGTCAGACAGGGACATTTGTTATTTCAGAGTTAATGACACGTTTGTATGGCATCATCTCCAGTGTAATTTTAATAACGCCATTTTTTAATTATTTGTGTTAAATATGTATTATTTTTTATAATTATAAGAACATTTAGGCATATCATCTTTCTTGCGACATTTCAATTGAGCGCTCGAATTTGAGGGATGGTTTGTGGCAAAGTATTTTTCTATAGACAATTCTCTTGTCAAATTAAACAGTCTGACACACAAACATATGCACACATATTTTCCTAGCTATTTCAATTATTCTCCAGACGTCTATTTTTATGTAAAGTTAATTGAAGTGACAACAGGCTAGTTCATTGCTGAGAGGACAAATCTGTCCACAAACTGTAGTTAACCCCGCACACACACCCTCCTCACCCCAAACACACGACACGCACACACACACGCGCGCACACACACACACACACACACACACACACACACACACACACACCCACACACACACACACGCATTCCAGTACTGGGTCACATCTCCCAATTAATGCAATGCTAATGACGGCCTCATTGTCTGATGAGTTGGACTCTTTACAGACTCACACGGGACAATAGCAGCTCCTCAACCATCCATTGCCATCAAATCTGAGGCGCTGTTCTTTAAACTGTTTTGAGATCTATTGTGTGTTTAGAACATTGAGTAAGTGGAGCTTGTGTTTCAGCGTTGAGTTTGGAAAACTGTTGGACTGTTTTTCTTTATGAGTGTCCCAGAAACAGTGACGTGACAGATGGGCCGTATTAAACAAGATTCAGACGGGCTCCAAAAACACATGTTTGTTTGTGACTGGCATTATAGATGCCCCGTGTGTGTGTGTGATCCAGGGATGCGTATGCCACGGGTGTCAGGGTGGCATTGAGCCCATGGGAAAGAAGCCTTCTGTGGGAGGGATACCCACTCGGGCATCTGAATGTGAATGCCATTTATTTCACCCTGTGGGATGCTGAGGCATGCTGGGTATTCTGCCACAAAGCAAATCCAGTCCGCGGAGCCGCGTGCTGTCCGCTGGTCACTCAGAAACGCGTCAGTAACACACACACGCGTGGTTTGAGTCATTATGATGTCATCTTGGAGTCGTCTGAAGAATTGTCTGAATGCATGTCGTGTTCATTTTTTGTGGCCTCATGAGCCGTGCAATGATGTTCACATATACTGTATAGCGCTGCAGTTGGCCTACTTTTGTCACCAAATCTCACTCTAGAATCTCTTTAAAGTGCATTTTAAGTAGATTTTACCCTCTTTGGGAGGGTTTGGTAAAAACCTGCACCGATTCCAGCTCATATGCTGACCCTGATCCCAGCTGTCAGAAACAATAATTTAAATCTAGGGCAGCCCACGTGTTGATATTTTAATCCTTTTGATGATATTCAGTGTATGTCTCATTACTTATCTAATCCCTAATGAAAAACAATAGAACCCATCACAGAAATTAGAATGGCTTTATAGGTTGGAATAGGAGGTTTGTATTGGTTTTAATGGAAACTGTGATGGTCAAGTGTTGGGTTCTTTTGGTAGAATGTTCTGGCGAATGGGAACCAATAAAACATCATTAAACCCTACTGGAATAAAACCCAGAAAACACCCTGCTGAAAAAAACCATAGAAACCCAACAGAAACCATTACAGAAATTCTAATGGTTTGCATTAGAATACCCAATAGCTTTTTCCATTAAAACCATTACAAAATTCCTTTTTGTAGTGTGTTTTGGGCATTATTCCAAAAGAATATAACATCCCACCAATAGAATCCAACACACACCAGTAGACACCATTATAGTTTCCATTAAAACCAACACAAGTCCCTTTATAACCATTTAAACCATTACAACTTCTTTACCCTGCTGAAAAAAACAATAGAAACCATTAAAGAAATGATAATGGTTTTAATGGGTTTAGGGATTTGTATTGGTTTTAATGGAAACTGTAATGGTTCTACTGGTATGTGATGGATTGCCCAAAACACACTACAAAAAGGCATTTTGTAATGGTTTTAATGGAAAAAGCTAATGGTTCATAATGATTTTTTATTGTAAACCGTTAGAATTTCTGTAATGGTTTCTATTGGGTTTCTATAGTTTTTTTCAGCAGGGATCATATATATACCAATAGACACTATTATAGTTTCCCTAAAGAAACCATTATAACTATTAAATACATTACATTTTCTATTGTTTTTTGGGCAGGGTTCTATTTTTTTTTTTTTCTACATGCAGTTTTTTTATGGTTTTACTGGCAAACAGCCGATGGCTTGTAATGGTATTTGTAATGGAAACCATTCAAATTGGTATGAATTATTAAGTAGGGTTTGCTGTGAAATGACTTAAAATGTTTTTTCTTCAATACGAGTGAATATAGTTTCAAATGCAAGAAGTAAGCAGTTTAGTAAAAGATGTATACGATAAAGACTACATAACAGATAATTGAGCTTCCAGCTGTATCTCAGTACATCCTGACAGACAGAACATGCAGGTGGACGTGAGGACTACAGATAGACAGCAGTGGAGAGCAAACACCTGTCTCACAGTCGAGCTGCCTAACCTCAACAAACAAACTGTCAACACGGGAAACACGCGTTACCTTCATAATAACCGAAGCTCAGACTCTACCCTATCCAGTGAACGTTTCCTTGTTATTGATATATTGAAACTTTACTTTACTGAATCTTCATTGGCACTAATGCTTTCATCATATATTGTTTATGAAGAAGGATGATTATTTTTGCGAGCATTGAAGGTTTACCAGAGAGCCGCTCCCTGGCTGTATTTGTTTAGTTCTAATAGACATGAGTGTTTTGTGGGAATGATAACACAAACAAGCGTGTCTCTGCGGCTGATGTACTTCTTTTATCAGCTACTGTATGGTGTAATGACTTCAGACACATCTGTAAATGACTGCAGATGAGACCTTAGCTACATTATCAAAGTGATGGGGTTTCTAAATGAAAAGCCCATCCAGGCATGCCGTGTCGGATTGTGATAAAACGCATGTTTTAGATGCTGTCGCTGCTTTCATGGTGATAACTGTGATTAATGCTTAGCGGTCTTTTGCATTACTTCTGTGTTTACGTCCGAATCGGGGGGTGTTTTTGAATGATTACATATCTTTTGCTGTTCGCTCTGTTTATATTCTATTATATTAGATGACTTTATTGTGTGTGTCATCTTAGGAAGCTTTTATGTCCGATTATGAGCAGTCAGCTTATTTATAAATATTGATTTTAAATAGAATTCTGTACAAAACAAGATGGGTGTAATGTAAAGCTTTTAAACCAAAGTTAATATTATGAGTTGCATGCTTTGGATTAAATGTATGCATGTATGTAATGTTGGGCTTGTAACAACATCAGACTTACGTGTGAAGAAGCTCACAAGCTAGTGAGCATGTGTGAGAACGTGTGCGCTCAAGCTGAAGAGAGAAGCAGGGATGGACAAAGACGGTCTGTTTTGTGTGTCTCTCTTCGTGGGGTCGTTGTCTTTGTCTTTATCTTCAAGTGGGAAGGGTGTGGAGGGGGCATCCTAAATTGAGCAAAAAAGGAGCTCCGGAATTTTCTCTCCAGAGTTTCCCAGCGTGCGCTACTGCACTCTGCATGACCTTTGGTTGCTAGATGGCAGGAGAAGTGTCCAGTGCAGAGGAGACCATGTGTTTACTGATGCTTTAGACAGACTTGGCACAGAAAGAAACTTTATGATAAAATAAAGTGCATCCGTCAATCAACACAAAGGAGGGAGAGAGGCACGCACGCACGCACGCACGCACGCACACACACACACACACACACAGAAACAGAAAGGGAGACACACTGATAAAGAGAGAGAGGGACAAGCTCAGTTGAGATTCTCCAAATCCTCCTCAAATTTGCATAAGCTCAAGGCCTCACACGCGCACACGCACGCGCGCACACACACGCACACACACACACACACACACACACACACACACACTTGTGCAGTGTAATTGTTCAGCAAGCACAGTATTGTGGCTTCATCCATAGCGTTGAAACTGCTGAGCTCAAGAGACCTTCTTAAAGCTTTACCCAGTTAACACTGGTCTGGAATCAGCTTAACCCATTTACAAAACATGCATTTTGTCACCAATCCCCTCTCAAAGCATCTGATTCTGGAACAGTCTGGTCTTTAGGGCACTGTTACTCAAAATAGAGTTAGAACGAGGACAGATCTGTTTTGGGAACAGTTTTCTTCACTGTTTGTGTTTCCAGTGTGTGTTTGTCCATTGGGCTGCTGATGGTGGTGTTTTCTGCTGTAGGTGATGGACAGATCGAGTCTTTGAGTCGTTTTCGTTCACCGCAGCTCTGAGACCAATCAGCTTTTATGTCTAAAGGAATCATTCTGCCAAACAACAGCCTTGTCAAACTGACAACACAGCTAAAATTGTGTGCTCTGAAATTGTGTGCTCTTAGGCCATTTGTCTAGATTTCATAGAACAGAAAAGACTATGACGCTATAAAATACTCTGAAATCATGATTTTCCCAATGGCACCGATGGGGAAGAATACTGCTTCTTGTTTTGTTGTCCCACATTGCTGGTTAAAATCATAATCTCCCACCTCTAATCTCCGCCCCGGCTTGGAAATGCTTCTAGGGGATTGAGGTCAGAAACCCATTAAAATCAGCACACTGGAATTGTATAAAAATGAAAAACCCTCGAAATGTCAATCAGAAGAGAGAGAGAGAGATCACTCGACCAAGGTTTTTAAACTGGCCAATCAGAGTGAGCAGGAGGACAATAGGTATTAGTCCTATTTGCCAGGAACTTAATTCAGTCTGTCAGATGTGACACGTTCAGGATTCAGACTGATCCAGGGACAGCTGTACATGACATCAAAAATGAAGATTGTACAATGTGTGGATCACACACGAAGGACTGATTACAGGTTACCTTTGCAAAATTTATGATGGTTTTACTATAGTATAAGTGTGGTATTTTTTGTCAGATTGATTACCATTTGGATTACGATAGTTTTAATACCGGGGTTAACAACATTTTTGCCCGGTTTCGCAGACAAGGCCTAAGACTAGTCCCAGACTAAAATAAAAGTTTGAGCTGTCTTAACTAAAAATAAATGACATATCTTAAAATATCTCATTCCCATTGTTTTGTCTCAAGATGCACACCAGTGATATTTTTATCTAAGGCATTTTAATAAAAGCGACTTAAATATCCCAATTTAACCTCCTGACTTAGGCTGAGCCTTGTCTGTGAAACCGAGCCATAATGTGTTTTACTCTCTAAAAGAGCATATAAATGATTGGTCTGGAAAAATGATCTCTCCTTTGACATCAGGTTGTGACAATTTTTTTCGCTTCTAACTGGAAACTTGAGGTGGTGCACGTACATATGTAAATAAATAAACAACAGAAACTCTGTAACCTAGTTCTGCATTTCCTCAGTTTCATGACATAGAAAACAAAACGGGAATGTTTTAATCAGGAGAAGGACGTGTTTGTAACAGGATCTCCGGTCAATGCATTTGCAGGGTCTCTAGGGAGCTCGAGAAGAACTCACTTTGAGCCGAAGAGGGAGATGTTTTTTCTCCTGAGAGACTAATGCGTTGCCCCGTGAGAAGATCAAGCTGAAGAAATGAGCCATGGAAGTAAAATGGGCTTTGTATGAAAGCTGCTTACGCTACATGTTACTAACACTTTACCACAATGATCTGCTCTGCATAGTTGTGGATCTCATACATGAGGACTTGAGTTAGCTTTGCGTGGTCAGATGAGTACATCACCTGTAAAGATGAAGAGACTGTCACACTGAACCTCACATTGCATCTCAGACATAAAGCTTAAGTTTTGTCCCCATGTCTAAATTAAGTCCGATCGGCTGTAAGCAATCAGACGTGTTTTTAGCATTAGCGTACACGTACACGTCTACATCAGCTTTTCTGGTTTCATCATCACAAAACGTCTGTCACTTCAATTGTTTGATTTGAGAGTCCAGTCTGTCCATATGGAGCAGGATTGATGTGCAGGGTTGAGGAATCCCACCAACCCACTAAAATTAATCCCATGATCCTCTGTGCTCTGCTCATTTGTGTTAGGCTTAAAGCTCGCCGTTTAGCTCTTGCTGTCTGGTGGGGTTTGACGTGCAGTCAGATTTTTTAACATCATGCAGTTTATTCAGATCCGTTTTACTGATGTAAAATTTCAGCTAACATCTAAAACTTAAACTTTTAAACTGCGGTGCTCATGGTCAGTGTTGGGCAAGTTACTCTGAAAAAGTAATTCCTTACTAGTTACTAATTACATATTCAATAGTGTAACTAGATTACTGTACAAATTACTCTCTCCAAAAAGTATTGAATTACTTATTACTTTCTATATCCTATATCAACCTTGATTAGTTAAGTGATTCAAGGATAGACATGAAACGGCTCTTTTAATTCATTCAAATGAATAATATAAAACTATATAAAGTAGTATTATTAACTGACCAAAGTATTACAAATTATACAATAAAGCACAGATTTTAAAGTTAGACTTTGAATTTTAATGTCAATTCCACTATTGCACACACATATATTACACCAAGTATTTAGTTTAATTACAACAGAAGTAACTGTAATTAAATCACAGAGTAATCCCTTACTTTACTCCCTTGAAAAAGTAATTGAATTATAGTAACTAATTATATCGTAACTAGTTACACCCAACACTGCTCATGGTAATGATCCAGGTTCGAATCAGGTTTGTGATTATATTCCACTATTATTTCTAAATAAATAAGCACCCAATTCCAATCCTGTCCACGTTCTGATCAGAGCTTGTATTTATTGTGAACTCATTCTAGATCCGGTTATCCGTGATGAGGGAATCCCATCAGGACAGGGAAAGTGTTTGTCCTCTCTTGGCTCTCATAATCTTCTCTTGGGAATCTCTATAGGGGTCCACAGGAAGAGTGATCTAGAGACTATAGATCCAATTTGCTATTATCTAGCTTGTGAAAAGGTTGTGGTCGTCCACACCCCTTTCAGAGTAACTAGAGATGGCTGGTTTTGTTAACCTGAAACGTAAGCTGTTGTGTGTTGAATACGTCGGGTTTGTTTTCTCAGACCGTACAGGAAGTAAAGGCTCATTTTACACTCGGGTAACAGTTCGTGATTTTCATTTCCAGTTCATATATTTTGACACAGCGGCACAGCTGTCACCGTTATTGTGTCTAACAGTTGCTTGCAGAATAGAAAATATCCTAGCGCTCCACAAACATACGGGGGTGTTTGCGATTGGATTCTCCATGGTGGAAAAAAATCCAATTAGATGTTGTGCGCCCGCAGCTGAACCTGCGGGGATTGTGAGTCTTCTAAAGCTCAGATAGTGTTCTGTGAGAGAGTGATAAATCTTTACTCCATCTTCACCTCCTGAACCGCATCCACCCTCACACACGCACATAAACTAACACCAGCGTCATCTGCAGAATGTCTGAAGGCGTTAAGACACGCCAGAACGTGTGGAGGTAAAATATTTTTTATACATTTATTTTAAACTCTATTAACTTAACATTCAGAAATATGTGGTATAATTCTTGTGGCTTGTTCTTGAACCGTTCTCTTTGACCTCACGTTACTCTCTGTGGTTGGCTGACAGACTTCTGACCTCCCGTATTACCCCAGCCCACCACTTCCTTCAACAGGGTTCAGATTTAACCATCGCCACGGCAACCTACACGTACATCAAAGCGTAGACATCACGAGCTTTCCTCTCTGACATGTTCTTTGATGTAGTTTATGAATGAAAGGGCGAGCATTATTTTAACACTCTATATTTATATTTATGTGCCTAGAAACAAGTGCATTGACACATAAAGGATTTACATGATATTGTGTTTTAAACAAAAGAAACCATTATTAGGGTTCCTGGGGAATCCTTTGAAAACACAAGTTACAAATTCTCCCTTCCAGCAATGGAGCGATTAGCATGAGAATAAAGAAACGCAGCGGAAAGCTAGAGAGGCTTTTGATCTTGTGTGAGGTTTGAACACAACAATGCGTTTCAGTCGAATTTCTAACACGTTTTACACCTTTTGTACTTGTAGAATTTTTACAGCGCTTGACTTTAGGCCTCCACGTCTCAAGTGAATTTAAGGGCAATAAATGACCGCAATACATCAGCCGTTCATTTCTGTGCTTCTGTTATTTCCGAAGGTTTCTCAATAGGGGGCAGTCTGTGGCGAACGTTAATGGCTGTTTTTTATTTGGCGGTGGGCAAAGGTTTCGTGAAGAACAGAGAGATGGTAGCATGTGTCACTAAGCGCTTGCCGTAGACTCCCACAGACACGCTGGGCCGCGCTTGTTCTCCTGACAGTGAAATATGTGTCTGACATTGATGATGTCAGCGTGTCAAGGGTCCTCTTATAGTGATGTAGAAGCATGTCTGTAGTCATGGTGACATTGTCTTGTGGGTGGCGAGTTGCGTTGTGGCATTCAGTTAGAATTGTACGACCGTCGGCTCTATTGGAAAGAACATCTGATGAATCGAATCAGAGGACAGTTTGATCTTAGTACTGTACTACTTGTTTTTATTGATTTATTGTTAGTAAACAATTTTGTTGATTTATTGTTTGTTCCACTAAAGCATGATGCAAGTAAATAATGAAAGTTTCACTTTTGTCTGAACTTGTTTAATAGCCTGGTCAAATCAGCCATAATTGCTGGCATAAAACCAGTTACACAATGTTGCATATACATAAAAAAATACATCCCTGAGGACACAAAGTACAGAGAGAGACAGAGAGACAGAGAGACAGACAGACAGACAGACAGACAGACAGAAAGAAAGAAGCAGAGAGATAATACAGAGAGAGAGAGAGACAGAAAAGGCAGATAGTCAAGGTATGGAGAGAGACAGACAAAAGTAGACCTACCGTACACAGAGAGAGAGAGAGAGAGAGAGAGGAAGATAGACAGTATATAAAGACAGACAGTACAGAGAGCCAAATAGACAATGCATGGAAAAATAGTACAGTGACAGACGGATGGTGAGAAAGAGGTTGACATACAGTAGAGAGAGAGACAGACAGAAAGAGGCAGACATAAGGTTTTGAAAGAGACAGTAGAGAGAGAGACAGATAAAAAGACAGACAGACAGCCAAGACGGTCCAGAGACAGACAGACAGATTGTGGAGAAATAGACAGAAAGAGGAAGATAGACAGAATGAGGCAGATAGACAGGACAGAGAAGAGACATAGACAAAACCAGACAGACAAGACGGTATACAAATGAACAATACAGCAAAAGACAGACAGGCCAGAATGTGTGAGAAAATAGAGAAAGAAAGACAGAGAGACAGGTAAGCAAACAGAGCTGTGCTGTTAGTCACTAAGCTCAGAGCTGGAAACAGGGAATGAATGAGATGAGTCAGGGATGTTTGGGATCAAACGCTCCAGTAAACTGGGAAATCCTTCTTTCTTAAAGCTTTTCATGTGGAGAGCAGTGAAGATTCAGATGTGGATGTCATCACACTGTAAGAGATGCTTCTGGGTCACGTGACTGGAGTTCAGCGTACCTCAGAAACAATCACCGAAATCTGTTATGAGGTCAAACGATTAATCGCCCAGAATAAAAGTTTGTGTTTACATAATATATGTCTGTGTACTGTGCATATTAATTTTGTGTTTATAAACACATACACATACTTGTACTGTATATGTAGAGTTTGGTTCCAAAATGAGATAACTCTGTTTTATTTATTTTTTTAAAAATCATGTTTTTTATTATGTTATCATGTTTTATTGTGTTATCATGTTTTATTGTGTTAATTAGTAGGGATGCACCGAATCTAACATTCTTGGCCGAAGCCGAAGCCGAACATGATGTGAAACACTTGGCCGAAGGCCGAATAATACCGAACACCANCGCGACATTTTGACATCATACAGTGGTCGCGTCGCACACAGTTCCCTGTACTAAACAACTTGTCAAAGTATGTTCGTGTGCATCCCGGCCACGAGTGCACCTTAGAGAACAGTCAGCTTTTGTGGGCGGAGTTTGGAAGAGAGACTGAACTGAAATGGTTGTCAGTCAGCATCAGTCAGAATTGCTTGCTTGATGTTTTTTTTTCTTAAATCATTTTGCAATGTAGCCTATAATAATCCAACAGTTTTAGTTTATTCGTATTTTTAGCTTATAGGCCTAATGTGGAATGACACTTTTTAATGAACTGTTTTGTTGTAGGGGTACAGAGTACTTACATTACATTCTTTTACAGTCAGTTATAGGCCTAATTAATATAGGCTATTAAAGAGGTATTTTTTGTTTAATACTGTTCCATTTGTATTTTGTTTTGCTCAATTTTATATTAAGTTGTATTGTATTTTATTGAAAAGCAAGACAAATTATATTAAAAGCAATTTTGACTATTCAGTTTGCAATAGTGAAAAAAATGAGCTTAATAAATAGAAGAAATGCAAAAACCATGTTCAAGACAGACAGAAAGAAGCAGAGAGATAATACAGAGAGAGAGAGAGAGACAGAAAAGGCAGATAGTCAAGGTATGGAGAGAGACAGACAAAAGTAGACCTACCGTACACAGAGAGAGAGAGAGAGAGAGAGAGGAAGATAGACAGTATATAAAGACAGACAGTACAGAGAGCCAAATAGACAATGCATGGAAAAATAGTACAGTGACAGACGGATGGTGAGAAAGAGGTTGACATACAGTAGAGAGAGAGACAGACAGAAAGAGGCAGACATAAGGTTTTGAAAGAGACAGTAGAGAGAGAGACAGATAAAAAGACAGACAGACAGCCAAGACGGTCCAGAGACAGACAGACAGATTGTGGAGAAATAGACAGAAAGAGGAAGATAGACAGAATGAGGCAGATAGACAGGACAGAGAAGAGACATAGACAAAACCAGACAGACAAGACGGTATACAAATGAACAATACAGCAAAAGACAGACAGGCCAGAATGTGTGAGAAAATAGAGAAAGAAAGACAGAGAGACAGGTAAGCAAACAGAGCTGTGCTGTTAGTCACTAAGCTCAGAGCTGGAAACAGGGAATGAATGAGATGAGTCAGGGATGTTTGGGATCAAACGCTCCAGTAAACTGGGAAATCCTTCTTTCTTAAAGCTTTTCATGTGGAGAGCAGTGAAGATTCAGATGTGGATGTCATCACACTGTAAGAGATGCTTCTGGGTCACGTGACTGGAGTTCAGCGTACCTCAGAAACAATCACCGAAATCTGTTATGAGGTCAAACGATTAATCGCCCAGAATAAAAGTTTGTGTTTACATAATATATGTCTGTGTACTGTGCATATTAATTTTGTGTTTATAAACACATACACATACTTGTACTGTATATGTAGAGTTTGGTTCCAAAATGAGATAACTCCGTTTTATTTTTTTTTTTTAAAATCCTGTTTTTTATTATGTTATCATGTTTTATTGTGTTCTGTTTTATTGTGTTAATTAGCTGTATTTTTTAGTTATTATGGCTTAAATCAAAACAAACCAACTGCAGTCTGATACATTTTAAAAACGTAATCACTTTTTTAAATCAATTTTAAGTTATCTCAGTTATCTCATTTTGGAACCAAACTCTTCATATATATATTTATACTGTATAAGAAATATTTCGATTTATTTAAATTGACCAGTAATTTAAATTCTATATAAATATTTATTAATTTTTATATTTTTCTTAAATATATGCATGTATGTATATGTGTTTATAAATACAAAATGAATATGCACAGTACACACAGACATTCTGTATATTTATGTAAACACAAACTTTTATTTTGGATTTTCCCTAGTTGTGATGTCAGAACTCTGAACTAAACTCACAGCTCATAGTTTTTAGTCACAGCTAATAAATGCTAAAACATTAACAACCAATCAAAATCCTAATTGCCGACTGACCTCATCACAGCCGTTATAAAGGTCATTATGACTGTAGCAGAATGTTGTTAACTCGATAGTTTGTTCAATTAGTTTACACGTAAACATTTAAGTAGCTTAACACCTTCATCCCATTTCCAGCCATTAAAGTGTTCCAGTATCAATCAGATCAGACCATTAAGGGCAACACCTTTGACCGGGTCTCTTAACCAGAGCATTCACTGATATACTCTGGTAAGTCCCTCTAAAACAATAATAAGAGCTTCTGAGTGCTCTTAATAATACAAGACAAGAGAGTCCACTATGTTATTGACACAATGTTGCATGTGAACTTTAAGATTTACTCTTGATGAAAGATTCTTGGCACTTACGCCGTGTCTTGACAGACGCATTTAAAGAAAATGAATATATATTGTCCACTTTCTGCTGGTGTGACCACCCCTGCCAGTGTTACGGGCTGCTGTCCCAGAACGTCTGAGATGGTCTCGGTCGCGTCTGGGCTCCGTTCTCTGGGTGTTGAATGCTGGGCCCGCTGGGATCACAGGCCATCGGCTCTATTGTTCAGACTCTAGGGCGTAAATGTCGGGCCAGTCTGGGTAAGCGCTGGCTTAACGGACCACCTCCTGCTCTATGTCACGGTCAAAGTTTTAATAGAACAATGCATTTTTATCATGCCATAAACCAGACGCTGAAGCAATGCATGACAAAGCGGGGAACACTGCGGGCTGTTTATCATAAGAAAAGAACCACCATCTATGTGTTCCAGTCGCTGTGTGGGCCGCTTTGGGACTCTTGTGTGTTGATACTGTTTCCACCTTTCCATTGGACGGCTTTGGGGTTTATTGTACTTCCTGTCTATTAATGATTGGTCGACTCTGACAGGCATTGTGATGATTGGATGCACTGGACAGTTACTGAGAATGAAATGTGCTGATTTTTGGCTTTAGGAGGAATGCTGGCGCATAAAGGGTATCGGTGGTTGTACGGGGCAACAAAAAAGCATTCCTGGTTATAAAGACTCTTTTGAGTTCGGACAGAGTATCGCAATGAACAGAGAGATTAAAGAAATGCGTCTGCAACAATTCTGGTATTAAAAGATATTCAGTGGTTTTAAAATGGTTGTTCATGTATTCTGGGAGGTGAACTTCATTTAAAGTCCCAGTGAAATAAAAAATGACCATTCTTATTTTTTCATTAAATATTGCAGCGTTTATAGTAAACATCTTATCAATGTGGGTCATTTTCTTTTTAAAACTAATGTGCCCTCATAATCTTCAGTTAAAATCTGAAAATGCACTTCTGCCCTGAAATGACTATCCATCTCAAATGACTTAAATTAGAAGGCTTGGGCGGAGCGTCCGTTAACTCCTCCCCTTCAACTGTCAGCTGCCAGTTTCATTTCAAAATCAATGCAACAGCTGTTTTTACACATCCAATCAATTCGCAGTGAAAAACGCAAGCCACGCCTACAAATTTTGTCCTTTTAAATTTCTTTTCACTAGGAAATGTGTCAGAATACGGAAGTAAAAACGATCGCAACTTCCGGTTCTCGGGGACTTAATACTCGTGGTTGACCATTATCATTCTTGTAATAGAAACTGATATCTGAAAAGATATGAATGTTGACTCTTGATAGTCAGGTAAGGAACAGACGATGTTATGTCTCTCTGATGGCTTTCAGACTATCTAGCAGCATCGAAATGTTGATTCAGCGTTCTACAGCATTCATTTTATTAAGTGATGTATAGCACCGGTGAGGGCACGATGTGCAAACCAGATGCTTTTAAAGAACAGCCATCAGACTGTGTCCAGCTGACCACAGAACCTCCTTAAACAAACACAGAGGTAAAGAGGTTAACTATAGACACTCCTGTCAATGCCATTTAACATAGAAACCACTTCAATTAATGTTGGTTTACTAACTACATGTGAAGTTGAAGTTTGTTTGTCTAGCTGCTTGATTTGAGTGGAGGTTCAAGCATTAAAGCTTTTGTCTGTCCGTCTCTGTTGGTCCAGAGTCGAGGGCCATTTCGCTTTTTGACTTTTAGGCTTGTTAATCAGTCAAGTAGATTCCGGTCGGATGAACGTCTCTCACCGGCGACAGGCCCGTCTGAACAAACGTCTGATGATGGACATAAGAGACGTGAGACCACATTGTGCTAACTCTTGTGTCGGCTAGAGTTAAAAGAGTTAATCGTTTGTTTTGTGGTTGATGAGAGTGAATGGGTCTATTTGCTTAGCTGTGGCAGATGTTATGTTGAGTAACAATCATTCCCATCCAAACGGTCAAAAGACTGACAGTATTTGCGAAGAATTGTTTTCATGCTGAAACATGCCTGTCAATCTAGCAGCTATTTGATTTATTTCACTATTTTAAAGGAGTAGTTCACCTTCAAAATAAAAATTCAGTCAACCTCTTGTCATTTCAAACCTGTATGACTTTCTTTCTTCCGCAGAACACAAAAGAAGATATTTTGAAGAATGTTGTTGAACGAAAAAGCATTTTCTGATGTGAAAGAGGGAGAGAAAGAGTGTGATTGAGTTATGAATTATAGCGCATATGGCACACATGCAGTATCAGTGTGTGTCGAAGTTTGCTTTCAGAAAGTTTAGAAAGTGTTTCCTCATTTACAACCGCAGATGAAATCTCTATTAAACTCAACGAGTCATTTCTCATTTTAATGCTGTCGGACATGTTCACACATAATGAACTCAATGAATATGCAGATTAACTTCTGCGCCGGAACCTTCCGATTACATCTGCTGACATAACAGATGCTGCCAGCTGCAAAATTCATGGCATTTACCAGAACTGTTATTTTCTACCGTCTGAAACTGCGGTTTGCATTATCACGTCTGTTCAATCATTTTTAATAGAGCAGCAGGATAGACTTATTTATCTGTTTTTGCCTCATGTGTCTGTGGCAAACAACAACATACGTCATTATGTCAATCATAATTTACTCACCTATCTCAGTTCTTTTTTATATTTAGCACGTTGTGAATGTAGAGGGGTAATATATAGATGTAAAGAATCTGTGCCGAGTTCACAGGGGAATGTGTTGATTTAACACTCATTGTCAATACAGATATTGGCTTGTTTTGTTTTCCGTGTTAAAGCTGGCATGAAGCATGACCCACAACATCAATGCAGTCGAGACCCGCGACATTCTGTGCCATAGGCCTAATGGAGGTCCGATCGATAACGTGACGCTTTTACCCCTGAACCAGCCAGAGCATATTTTACGCCGCCCCGGAAATGAAGCTCTGTTTTTCTTCACGGCAGACAGGGAAAGAAATATAGAAAATCAATCATAGACCATGTACCAACATACAGAGACACTGTCAAAATGGACAAATGATCAAGTTAATAACATTCTGCGTTTTAAAATCAAAAACAAAGGACAAGCAGTGAAATCGGATCCCAAACCAGTTTCACAATGCAGAAACCGTGGCTCACAAACATTAGTAATGCTGCATTGTTTTTGTTAAAAGCAGAATCCAATTACCGAGGCAAAATGAATGATTCATGAAATTTTCTCGTGTTCTCTCAACACACGGTTAAAATACAGCGATGAGTGCGAGTTTCTGCAGGGAACCTTTATTCTCAGCAGCTCTATAAATAGACCAGCCTGCTGGTTTCCAGCATCTATTTGTTGTTGATCTGTGTTTTATGATCGGTCTGTCGCTGAGGATTATGGGATTGATGCATTAGTACAGTACGGACGGATGACGTCGTTGAAATATTTTCAAGTCGTCTTTCATGTTCTGGTTTAGTCTTTGCGTTCTATGCGAGTTTCTTTGACTTCATTAATGAAGATTGTGAATTATAAATGCTCGTAACAGGTGTGTCGTGTAGTGTGTGGACGTAAAGCTCCTCAGATCAATAATTCACTGTCACAGTGGGCTACACGCGACACGCGTGTGCCGATGTCCCGACTGCAGTCATCAGTTCGGGGCAGGACATCAGCTTTGACCCATGATGAGACCAGATGCTTTCAACATGCTTTCAATGATTTAAGTGTTGATTTGGATCTGTGCATTTGTTTTGTCTGTGAATGGGAAGAAACTGTCTTTCATGTGATCGCACATTAGAAATGCAGAAGCGGGCCGGAGCTCGACATCAGAGCTGATCTGATCTTTATATGCTGTTTGATCAGACGAACTGCTTTCATTCAACATGTGAGCTCATTAATGTGTCAGTACGGTGAAACAGATGTTGTCGTTCAACCCTGTTATAGCGTGGCATGTGTGTTGTTCTGCTCTGTGTTTGTGATCAATGCATCTGTAGAGAGACAGTAAACAAGAATCACACACGTTTAAAACCGGCGTGAAAGCCTGTGGTTCTTCCTGCGTATGTGTGCGTTCTGAGTTTTTGTGTTAGGATGTAAAAGGGGCAGGTTGACCTCAGTGTCCTTTCCACGGGATTAAGAAAGTCAATATTGTAAATATCCTCTTAGACTGCCACCATTGTCCTGGTTTTGTGTCCTGACTTTCTGAATTGAATCCCGCGAGACCGTCTCTCGTTTTATCCATTTACTTCTTCATTTGGAGTTTTTCTCTGTTCGTTATAACCTCACTTATCCACCTGATACACGCAGATCATTTCACATTGATCGAGTCTCAAATTCCCTCCTAAATTAACCTACTTTCTCTTGGTGATAACCAGCCCCGATTCACGGATCTTCACTGATCTTCAGAAAAGACTGTCACACTTTCATCACATCCTAGGTTTATGAAAGCGGGACACGATGCTGAACGACACAGCTGCTGCTTCCCAAAGACAGTCGACCAATGAATGATGTTGTTTTAATGGATATTGTGTTGTTTGTAAACCGTGTCACCCAGACGACAGAAAAACAGCGCTCTGCGGTGGGCTTCTTTTATGTTGAAGGGGAAGGTTCGGCCCCCCCGAACAGCACTTGAGGCAAACTCGAGAGGGTTCAAAATCCTGTTCGTTTTGACAGCCAATCAGAAATGAGCTCCATTCATCATGAGGAATATGGTGCCCCAAAGAGCTCAGAAAAACATTCTTGGAAGGATGTGGCGCTAAATGGGGACATACTATAGATGTCTATCGTCTTTATATGCAGCTAATTATCATTTCTATAGACTTTATGTAGTCTATCTATAGTTTTATATAAACAAACTTTGTTTGTATCTGTCGGGATACACTGATCTAGAATCAGATACCTTTTTTAATACCTCAAGAGTAGGGCTGCACAACATATCGAAATATAGCCAAAGTGAGTTTTGCAATGTAAATATTGTCATGTTTTGCAAGAACATTAAATAACGTTTAATTAGTTTTGATCTAATGCTGTTAAACGTGTCTGTTCATTTTCGCAAGAAAGAATGTGAAACGTATTTTAATATTTAAGTATACAATTTACAAAGTTATTGTATTGCACATTGCGATATTTAGTAAGTTTTGCATATTGCATTTTTCGCTTTTTATATTCAATTATTGCTTAATGCATGTCTTGCATCTCTACTCTCGGTTATGTTTCTTTTAGGTTTCAGCTTGGTCTCATACAACTCTTAAAAAAGTTCTTAGGAGAAATAACAAAGACTAAACTATCTGAGATCATGTTGAGATGTTCTCTGGAACGTGTTCACTTGCTCTCTCTTTAATCTCATTAAGTGTTCCCTGGGAAACAAACCCATGACTTTGCCGTCGCTAGCGCCAGCTTCAGGAACACGACACGGCTTACCTGCTTACAGCGGCTCACCGATGTTGTTTTTCGGTTGGCAGTGGAAATCTAAAGGGGATATAAAAGTGGTGAATTTGAGAATGGGCTGGTTTGGGACCTTTTCTCATTGTGCAATGTGACGGACAAACACTTTGCGCCGGATTATGTTTCGAGTCGTGGTCTTTTGTAAAAGAGCGGCATTATTACTGCCCGAGCCGAGAGAAAAGAGACGCTTTCAAAGGGAAACTTCCCTCCATTGTCGCGGCCGCAACTAACAAAAGACTTTCTTTAATGGCTGCAATATACAGATTCCCATCAGCACATGAGTACAGCTTCACTCCTGCAACATCTGCTGCTGCTGAGCTCTCACTTCACTGCAGGGGATGATGGGAAGGTTACATTTTGTCCCGAGGCATTTCCTAAAACCGTCACAAGTGCCACTTTCCCCGGACCTCCAGACTGAGCGTGAAACTGAAGAATCGTAAAAAAAGGAGTTTTTTACTTGTTATGTATTTTGTTTTGTTACTTTTATCAGCATTGAATCGGCCGAACGTCAGTAATGAAAGAAAAAAAACACAGGCGCAACAAAGCAAACAAACTGTGCCTCAAGTTGTGCTAGACTTTCAAGATTGCGCTGGCGTGCCCGTGAGAGAAGGAAATGTTTAACCTCCATTGAGCCAAAGACAAAAGATTGATTTAATCCTGCTGTGAGGGAGGGGCCGCTCGCCCCTCTGTGTGTGTGTGAGGGGTACGGCGCTCATTTCGGAGTGACATTCAGGCACAGACTGACGCTGGGGAAACATGTGGACCTGACTGTTGTATTTGTGTAGGATATTTGTTGTATATTTTGGGTTGTTTGGACTGGTGGACTGTTGCAGCAGGACAGGTAAAGTGATTTTATTTTTCAAGGTTTTGCATTTTGAGAGTTTACTTTCATGCATTTGGCAGGTGCTTTTATCCAAAGTGTATATTTGATCAGTTTGTACACTTGACAGAAACACGGTTTGATGATTTAGACGTGAGATGCTGATGAAGTTGAAAACAAATAATGAACTGAGATGGAAGAAGAATTGTGTGAGATGCTCATGAAGACAATTTCTCTGTTTCTTGACTCCGTATTTTACTCTGGTTGAATTCATGTGGTTTCCGAGGCTGGTCTGAATCTCTTCTCATCCATGTGTGAGATTCAGAGGTGCGAATAGCAGGTTTGAAAACACCTGTCAAAGAGAACAGGTGTGTGTGTGTGTGTGTGTGTGTGTGTGTGTGTGTGTGTGCGTGTGCGTGTGCGTGTGCGTGTGCGTGTGTGTGTGCGTGTGCGTGTGCGTGTGCGTGTGCGTGTGCGTGTGAGTGTTTGTAAATCTGATGAGACAGACAGAATTCTGACTCCGAGGAACAGTGATGTGATCATTTTAATCTTAAAAAAAGAACTTTGTTATTGTTATGGCATCTTTCATGAGCTCATGAACGTCTGTTTCATCTGCTTTCAGGTTCTAAAGAAAGACAGAAGATCAGATCGAGGATAGATCAGATCAGATCTGCTCTGGTGAGTTTGAACCCATCAGACTTTTTGAATTGTGCCAGTGTGACATGATTTCTGTCAAAATATCATCCTGTTTTATTCCTCTTGGGGGAAAATCTCTGTAATCTCCGAGACATTTGAGAGATTTCAGACATCTGGCCAGCTCATATTTGGCACAATTGCGTAATGCGTATGCCGATTTTTATCCGGGTTATGAATGCACAGCACTGTTTGGGTGTTTATGGATGCACAAATACAGCATGATGTTGGCGTAAGATGCTCCGGGTATATTTCACATCTGAACTGTGATTATGTAACTGTGTTTGCTGTAAGTGAACATCACATCGCAATTTTCTCATCAGTTTTGTGACGGTTTTCTGTAGGCTTTTCTAGAAAGTTCTTGCATTTATTCATTTCGATGTTCCAAGGGAACATGATGCGTGTTGAAGTGATTCTGGTTTGAATAAAAAGACTTGTTAGGTAATTACATTTTTCTTGCCAGCAAAGACAGGAAGCTTTTGTGGTGCTAGTACGACACAGTGAAGAGTAGACGTGCACATTAGGTGTAATTGATGTTTTAGGTAATACTGTATTTTACTGTTGCCATGATGGAGAATGTAGTTTTATCACCTCATAAACCCGCTAAATGAGTCATATTCCTGTCAGTCTTTATTGAAGATTTTCATTAGCAGAACAGTCAACATTCATTGTTACCAACAATTACTGTCAATGCCAATTATTTACACAGAGATTAGACTTGTAGTCTAAAGAGATCAGATTTGTGTACAGATGTAGTCTACAGAGATCAGATTTTTGTGCTGCTGTAGTCTAAAGAGATCAGATTTGTGTACAGATGTAGTCTACAGAGATCAGATTTGTGCACAGATGTAGTCTACAGAGATCAGATTTGTGTACAGATGGAGTCTATAGAGATCAGATTTGTGCACAGATGTAGTCTACAGAGATCAGATTTGTGTACAGATGTAGTTTACTAGCATCAGACTTATGTACGGGTGTAGCCTAGGGGGATCAGATTTGTGTACAGATATGTCATTTGTTCCCTGTCACACTGGTATGTTTGTAGTCATAATATAGACATAAATATAATTCAATGTTAATCTTGACTTTTGCATAGATTTTGTGCTGTGCTCTTTGTTTAATCTTCTGTTGGTTCTGATATTAAACGTCTCTATCTGTGAGCAGCAGGTCACAGTCATATGGTGCAGAAGTGGGGGGTTCTCTGCAGGTGAGGAGCCAATAAGATTTAGCAGCAGGTCTGAGATCAGCGCTCACACGAGTGGCAGATGGTTGGGGAACACTGACCACAAGAACTCAACGTGTCTCATGTTCACAGCGGTGTTCACAACGATACTCTACCATACTGCACTTAGTATGCATACGGAGTCCGTTTTTTATTATGCATTTGTGAAAATTTGGCAAAATGTGCAGTATACAACCAGAGCACACAGTGTGGATTACTGTATCCCACAATGCACTTCACTTGGCCTTTGCTGTTATGCCGATTCCATTGTACTGTCAAGGGTGAGACTAGTTTACATTAAATATGCATAATCATAATAATAAAATGATTATTATTTCCACTGACATGAAGCTTTTAACTACACGTCTTACTGTGACATTGTAATAGTCTGTGGAAAGTCACTGTGTGCTGGGCATTCTGGGTGACCTGATTCTAGTAAAGTGGTGGAGCTGATCTATAGCCATGTTCCTGTTGACCTCTATTAACCACAGAGCAGGCACACCTCTTAAAAATACAGGCTTCAGTTAGATCCCAAAATCAGCTGACCAAAACCTGAATCCCAACAATTCATTTTAGGCTCTCCTTATGTATACTTGTTTATATATACTGTAACAATGATGCATTTGACAGCACTTATATCCAAAGTGGTTGACTGCGCATTCAATGTCTGCGGTGCATTCAATAAAACTGCTAATGCAATACCTCATCAATTTCTATGAATTCACTGATCACCACTTTATGTTTCACCTTTTTCTTTCTTTTGTCCTGAAGTAAACGGGCTCTGTTGGCACACAATTCTAGAATGGCATGTACAGTAAGATCCAGAAGGCAAGAAAGCAGATGTGTTTGTACTGGTTTGACTAAAAACAGCAGAGGGGAAGTTAGAAAGGTTCTTCCTCCTGGAGTGCCACCAAACATCCTGTGTGTTGAACTCGGTGAGATTTGAGTCAAAGAGAGACAAACGCACACACACACACACACACACACACACACACACACACACACACACACACACACACACACACACACTGGTTTATCATCTCCGTGGGGACAGTCCAAAGGCATAATGATTTTTATATTTTTTGCATTTTTATATTTTCAAAAAATATCGTTCTGTACGATTTATAAGCTTTTCTGCCCATGGGGACCTCAATTTTGGTCCCCACGGTGACACAAATCCCCATGTGTTGTGTTGGTGTGCATTCAGGTTTAGGTCCCCACCGGGATATAAAAATAAGGCCACACTCACACACACAACATTAAATCCTGTTGTAAATCTGAACGTCAGTAAATGTCCAGTGTGTTAGTGGTTTGTGTCAGTGATGTGTCAAGCTTTTCTGAACTGTCTGTTATCTTAATGGAAGGCTGAACGGGTCACTGGAAAACAGGACACGCATTAGAACGGGTCAGCACACTCGCCAGTCAACATATGAACTGGAACACATCCGATAAAGTCAATAGACAGACATGACAGTTTTAAAAACTCTTCTGTTTTTAAATATTTTCCCAATTAGTTTTCTGTATAAATGGTCTTTAAATATCTCTATTGGTTCCTGGTTAAGGCATATTGATGCATTTTAGATTTGAAAGAAATGTCTCGGAGATCTCTTTATAAAACATGTAGAACACACGTGATCGACTTGTGGTGTAACATATTTCAGATGAAATGTGTTTTTTTCTATGTGTGATTTCGAGCAGGCGGGCCGAGCCCTCCTCCATCCCCACACACACACGGAACGGGAGCAATTTGATTTTCTCACACTTTGAATGGGGTTTTGTTTGTAGCGGAGGCTCTGAGATTGGAGGGTCGTAGGTCTTTTGAGGGCGCTGAAGGGGAAATGATGTCTATTCACCTGCAGCATATGAATGAGGTGAAAAGAGGCCACAGAATGTCACCACCTCTTCTTTCTTAAATATTCTGCATCCCTTTCTCTCTCTGCGTTGTGCATGTATGTATGTCCGTATGTATGGGTATATGTGAAGAGTTTATTTCCAAAAGAGATTTTTTCAAAAAACATGTTTTTTTATTGTGCATTCCAATTAATGTCAATCACACTGCAGTCAGTTTGTTTTGGTTCAAGCCATTATAACAAAGAAATACAGCTAACTAACACACTAAAAACACGATAACATAATAAAAACATGACATTTTTTAAAAACAGAGTTATCTCATTTTGTAAACAAACTCTTCATAATGAGCTCTCTCTCTTTTTCCATATGCTCATGGAGTATCAGATCTGTGTGTGTGAACTTTCCTGACACGGTTACATGTGAGACACGAGAACTTGCCTTGACAATGTACCGTCTTTATTTGTCAGTCATTGCATTTCCTGGCAGAGGAGATCTACTGTTCTCGGAGCTGTGAGTGGGACGGGAGCGGCCCACCTCCAGGAAAACCTTTGAGACGAGCAGGTGGAGTTCAGTGTCTAAAGAGCTGCTTTCAGAGGTGGAGACTCAATGAAAGGGCGTCTGTCCCACATGCACCCCGCTGACCCCACCCGAACTCAAACGAGATAGAAAACTGGATTCAGTCCAGTATCTTGAGAGTTCAAGCGCCCACCAAAGTCACGGGGGGCTAAGTGAATACAGACAGGGTGTTCTTTAGTTGGTGCTGTTTGGTGGCTCAATTGGTAGAGCATTGCGTTAGCGGCAAACATGTTGTGGATTTGATTCCCAAGCATTTGAAATGTTATTTTTCATTTATTTTGGTCTGTTGAGGTGTAAATGTACTGATGGTTGAACAGTCAAATGTTGGCTGGGCTCAATAACAGCAGTACAATAGCAGGAGCTGAGCGGACAGTCAGCACATCGCAAAGCCACCAGAGAGCGAGAGGCTATTGATCCCTCAGAGATGTTTCTAGAGCACTGAATGAGCCGCCCAATGGCCTCTGAAAGAGCTGAGGTCACTGATTTCAGCAGCCTCCACATTAGACGGACATTAACATGACAATACAGCCCATTATTATATGTTAACTTTACTGCTTTGTTTGCGAACGATCGGTCCAAAGACACCCGTGTCATTGTGGAATGGTTTGTGTATTTGCCATGAATTCATTTCACGTGGAGAGTTCATCGTACCGTTTCAGTCCCTCCCGTATTTTTCTTCATTATGTTTGTTGTGTATCCAAGCATAGATAACAAATTCTTTAGATTTCTATCATTATATTTTAGTCTATTTGAATGGTTTTTTAAAGTACATTTATCAATTTAGCACTTTTAAGCAACTTACATTTGACATTTTGGCTACGATTGAAGAGTTTATTTACAGAAACAGATAACTCTGTTTTTACACATTTTTAAAAATCTTGTTTTTTAGGGATGCACGATAAATTATCGGCCATACCGATAAAATTAAAAATGACCATTTATCGGCTGGTACCGATATGGCCGATAATTTATCGTGCATCCCTAAAAAACAAGATTTTTACAAGATAATAAAATGTAGGCCGATATATTATAGCCGATAAATCCGTTCCTCTGGTTAAACGTCTTCAGCTGCACGCTGCTCACAGTTAAAGTACAGTCCAGTACTGTCTTTCTGTCCTCATCATTCACTTACTGCTTTTAGCAAAACATTGTTGATGTAGGTACAGTATGTAGATGTAGAATTTATGAATGTGTAAATAATAGGAACAAAAGCATATTGTTTGAATCAGACTGCTGTCTGAATGCTTTCTGTCTTGAGACCTGTTAGACACGTGGCTATTAAGAACATTTTTCTGGGTTGCTCTGGAAGAACATCTATTATTTGTTTATTAAATAAAAAATATACCAGAAAAGTTTGAAGGTTAAAGAATCGTTAAGTAGTGTAAAGTAGGCTTAGTACATGATTTTCAGGGGGAAAAAAGAACTAATGGTTACCTTGTTTTCTGCAGTGCAATGTTTTCAAATAAAAGCAGTTGTCCACTTTTTGCCTTTTCAGTCTTATGGAATTTTATATTAATAATAGTAGATACCGTGGTATATCGGCCATATATCGGTTATCGGCTTCCAATATTAAAGAATTATCGGTTATCGGCCAAAATTTACATATCGGTGAATCCCTAATGTTTTTTTATTGTGCACTCCAAGTAATATCAATCAAACTACAGTTTTGATTAAGTAATAATAACTAACAAAAAAATACAGGTACAGGTAAAACATAACATAATAAAAACATGATTTTTGAACATTTTTAAAAACTGTTAGAGTTATCTCCTTTTTCAAATAGAAACAGACTTTAAAAGAATATGTTTATGAGTAGAAAAAGTAGGCATTTATAAATGTTTCACGTGGTCTCTAAATGAATATGAGCTAATAAAAGCTGCGTTGGTACTCATTCTAAATTGAAATTGAAAAACCTGTTTTGAAAAATGTATTAAAAGTAGTTCAAATGTTGCGTGACACCACATGACGGATGCATGTTGTTTTGTCTGTTGTTTTTTTTTGCTTATTGGAAAGGTCAACACTATGCAGGAAACCGATTTCTGAAAGAGCTATGTCGGCATGGAAACAGCCATGTGATGGAGGTGTCAGAAGTGAGTGTGTGATTTATCACATGCTGGCATGACACATGAATGTTTGATTCAATGCGTTCACTCAGAGTAAAACGGGTTTAGAGGAGATTCAACACAGGCCATGTGTGTCTGCTTTGTGTTTGAATGTGGATTTTTTTCCAGAAAACAATAGCAGCATTACTGAGTTTGTCTGAAGCCCCCCCGTCATCATCATCTGTGTGTGAAGGATATTTCTCACACACACAGATCCGTGTGTTTCAGTCTACAGGGTCACGAGCGGTCCTTCATCTCATTTTAATGAGTTTTAAACTGATTCCAGACCTGTAATCCTGTCTTTGATGTGTTTGTTTTGGGGTCAGGCGAAGGTCTCATCTGCTTTTAACACGGTCTGTCCGCAGTCTCGCCTCAGACGTTTTCCTCTGCTCGGCTTTTCATTTGGATTGTGCACAGAAAGCAAAAACAAATGTAGAATTGGTAGCTCAATTTGTATTTTTGTAACATTTGTGGGCTCAATTCCCAGGGAAACACATACTGATACATGTAATAACCTGTACGTCACTATGGATAAAAGCATCTGCCAAATGCATGAATATGTGAAAACAATCTGTACAACTTGTTTGATTTAGTAAGTTAGATCTTGTTATGTGGTTTCAGTAATTGTGGTGTAGCTTCTTGGAGAGGCGAGTTTTTGCATGTTAATGAGCCGTCGCTCCTTTAAGACGTGCCAGACATTAGCATCTCAGTGGACGAGCATCTGAAAGCAGGAATGTCTGTGGACGGCGTGTTTGTTAATATGAATGTAAGAAAAGAGGAGAATGTTAATGGGTTCGGAGCGAGCCGAGTTCACAAGAGACTGAGACACGTTGCATAAACATTTGCATTCCATCGTCTAGGAAAACAATGTAAAGTAGCAGAACGACAGAAGTGCCCTTGAGTGACAGCGTCAGTGAGTGAACAGGCCAGATACAAAATGGTAAATTGGTAAGAAAGAGCTAAGAAGGGATTTGTAAAAGTAAGAAGTGTACATTTGTTTTATTCGAAATGACATGCGTTGATAAATCTACAATAATATTATTAAAATATTATTAAAACATGTAGAGAGTATATGATGTGCTACGATGTTTAACCAGCGGTTGCTTTTACCCTGAAGAATACGGCAGCGGTCTCACATGAAACGTTTGGGTTTGCAAGTATAATGTGTGCGGATGAAAGTGATCCATGAAGGTTATTGAATATTTACATTTATAATGTGTCTGAGACAAAACATCACAAACTAATTTAACACAAAACCCTGTAAAATGGTTTCACGAGTGCCGTTTAATCTCCTGAAATACATTAATCCTCTTGAAACAAAATGTTTTAAGTTTGAAATACCACAGGACTTGTGTATTTTGTTTTATAGGCTTTAGTCTTGTTATTTAAATCGCATTACAGTTATGAACCATCATTTACAACTTTGCATTGACATTTTTATCCAATCCATCTCAACAATGTTTTTGTTAATGTGGCAAGATAAAGATGCATTGAACATAGTCACAAACAACATTAATGTTGCCTGATATGACTTCCAGCGCTTGTGAAAACATCACACATTTTTAGTGTTTTCAGACAATTACCCTGCGGTTTTGTGTGTTTGACGTCATTTTCAGCCCTCGCTCTGAATGTTTCGTTGTCTGTGTAATACCAAAATGCTTCAGACATTTGTGTACAGCCTGAAACAAAGAAACATAGAGACTTTATCACCGTCTCGGCATGATGTAGGGCACAGATGAATCAGAACGGATCGTCCAGGACACGCTGTGAGACTTAATGAGCTGATGCCTCATTGACTGTAAGAGTCGGACCGCATTTGAATTCAAATTAGATCATGATGTCGTTTATAACAAGTACGTTTATCCATCCAGAGCCACTTACAACTTAACATTTTGTCAAATCTTCACAACCTCAGGTTACTGTACTGTACGTCATTCAGTTCGATAGTGTCTGTAAGAGATAAAAAAGGTGTTTGTTTACGTATGCATACAGATACAGAGCTCATGATGAAAACATTTTTGATTCGCTGTTCCTGTGTTTGATCATGACCGCAGGCCTGCGATTCACACGAGCGCTCCCCAGACGTGATCTGAACCCGCCGTAAATGACCAACCGCTACTAATGTAATGTCCCAGAGGGCAGAGAGCGAGACCGACGATCTGTCGTGCCCTGCGGGGTCGTGATGTCATCAGACAGACTGACGAATAATCAACAGCACAGGATATGAAATCTCTCTCTCTCTTTCTGTGTTTGTTTTATGATGTCACTTAGTCTAGTTTGTGGCTATTATTCGTAGTCCAGGGTCCACTTGTTTTATCCTTTCATACATTTAAATCCATACAATAAACCAATGTGTGATCACAGTTTGTAAAGCGCGTGTGTGTTTCTCTTTTTCTGCGTCTCTCTCAGTGTTGGATGCGTTTGCGTGATCGCGGTTGAAGGCGGGACTCGACTCACTGGAGAGGCGGTTCATTGGTCCCACGCTCATCATGGACGGGCCGAGCGACGGCCGTTTCGCCCTGTTGTTGATGTTCCTGTGTCGTGTGATCGCAGCACTGGAGGTCCCTCTCGACCGTACGTATCTCTTAAAATCCCTGCGCCACTAACTGAACTGCGTTCGTATTGATTGTACGCATCATTCGCATATTCATGTGTCAAATACATCTCTAAGGTGCGCAATTAAATAGCAGTTTCAAAGACAATTTCACGCAGTGGTTTACTGTAATAAACAGTAATGCTGCTGTCTTCATGAGAGAGTAAACTGCTGTTGAACATGCGTGTGTGCGTGTGTGTTTAGTGCAAATGCTGATGGGACGGAATGAGTTTCGCTGACTCTGTCCAATTACAATCGCTTGAGAGAGACGCACAGGATTGATCTGCGTGTGTATGTGTGTTTACAATACAAACAAACACAGAACCGCTGTTTCTCAACCAGAGGCCGATGGACATGAGGAGGCCACAAGAAACTTCTAAGGAGGATTTAAGATGATGTAAAATGCTTAAAAATAACAAGTATTAAAATAAGTTAAAAGACCAACAATCAAGACATTTCTTTAGTGTTATCATAGTTTATAGCTATGCTAAGCTCTAGAATATCTTATTGATAATTGTAAATGGGACTGAAGGTTGCGATCTATTGTATTATGCTCAGTTATTATTTTTTTAATAAATCTTCATTCTGTTGTTTTAATGTGGGTGCTGTTCATAAACACAATCACAGATGTCAGCAGGTAGCTCGTGTTATTTATTAATGATATTTTCTTGCGTATGTCTGTGTGCTTTTGTCTCTGTTCTGATGGGGATTTAAGCTAAACTTCTGGAAAAATGTAAGTTTCCGCACATCTGCTGTAGTTTTATGAAGTTTGCCGTGAATCTGCAGTGGTTGCGTTTGCATGACGTTCGCACGAAATGTTTTTTTATTTGTGTGTGTTGGTCATGCTTTGTAGAGTGTATATTTTTTTGTAAGCGATTTTTTTACAACCCAACATTGTGCTACATACATTAAAGCCAGAGAACCGTTCAGGCATGGAATCATAAGTTAAGTCAATGTATTTTTTTTATTCTGAAAGCCTGCATGCAAACGGTCCCTGTGTTGTAGGTGAACCCGCACCTGTCTGTTTTTGTTGCGAGGAGCGTGTTTAACTCCTGTGTCATGTGACCACAGTGCCGCAGCCTCCCACCATCACCCATCAGTCTCCAAAAGATTTCATCATAGATCCACGGGAGAATGTCATCATCCACTGTGAGGCCAAAGGCAAACCTCATCCCAGGTGAGATCATTTTTACTGTATAGAGTTTTAAAGATGTATGAGCGTAAAATAACGAATATCATGTTCCCCCAGATTCTCATGGACTAGGAATGGGACTCATTTCGACATCGATAAAGACCCCAAAGTCATCATGAAGCCTCATTCTGGAACGCTCGTGATTGACATCAGCGGAGGAGAGAAAGCTGAGGCGTACGAGGGCGTTTATCAGTGTACCGCTCGGAACGAGCTCGGAACCGCCGTCTCCAACAACATCATCATCCGGCAGTCCAGTACGTGACCGTCTGAACTCTCGTCCAATGATGGGACGTCACACATTAGCTCATTTTTCACCATAACAACCATTATTATTGTTTCATTGTCACTGTTTTTGTGTTCACAAGACTTGTTCAGCATAATCATGGATCTAATTTTGAAAGGTAAATGTGATTTTGTCTGTAATGCATGTGACGGCCCACCGGACCCTCCAGGAGACTGACCCTCAGAGTGTTTTAGATCTCATTCTCCGCTTCATTTTCCTGCATCATCACCTCAGTGTTGTCATCACGATTGTAACGTTATCACATCGGAATGATTCCGTTGTGTTTCCCGCAGGATCACCGCTGTGGTCCAAAGAGAGAATGAATCCAATCATCGCACAGGAAGGACAGTCATTGGTTCTCCCCTGCCGGCCCCCCGCTGGACTCCCCCCACCCATCATATTCTGGATGGACAACAGTAAGAATCTAATCTGAGACTTTCTTTAGTGACTTTAAATCTGTTTTGAGTAGCACACCGCAGCTGTGAATGAGACACGTTCGTCTCTGTCTCTCCAGATTTCCAGCGACTGCCTCAGAGTCGGAGAGTTTCTCAGGGCCTGAACGGAGACCTCTACTTCTCCAGCGTCCAGACAGAAGATTCCAGAAACGACTACATCTGCTACGCTCGATTCCCGCACACGCAGACCATCCAGCAGAAGCAGCCCATCAGCGTCCGCGTGTTGAACAGTAAGTGTCTCCTGTGGGAGATTGACGCAGATCAGTGGGACGTCTGTTTCCTGTAGTTATGGGTCTAACCGCAGATCTGAGCCTGAATGAACGCCATTGTTCAGAGACGATTTGAGTGTCCATTCATCATTTAAACGTCTGCCCGAACAACGAAAGCTCTTCAGTCGAACATCATTCGACTCAGAAATGTCACGGTTGCAGCCGTGTGAAACTGTCTGTCTCGGCCCTTCTTTCGTTTTGAGTTTTCTTTCTAAGCCAATCACATTCCACATAGACGTCAGATGATATTTTACGTTCATTTCAGTTTGATTTGATTTGTTGTTTTGTTGTGTTTCAGTGGATTCAATCAATGACACAATGGAAGCTTATTTCAATGAAACAGATTTGTTTGGTGGTGAGTGATGGCGCCCCCTAGTGACTGACCCCCCCTTCTATAAAATAACCAACCAGTTTTACCAAACACCCAATCAAATCTAACCTCAACTTTACCCCTAAACTTCTTTCACCCTACACACACAAATGATTCTTGTGTATTGAGTTCTCAATACGAGTTTCTTGTTTTCTTGATTAATGGGAATTAGTCGGAATTAATCGCATCTCTCTACTGCATGTTTCTTTTGTCAAAGATTATGTCTTACAATTAAATTGTTTTCTTTCTTGTCAAGACTATTAAAGGTTTTAACTAAATGATAAAAAATTGATTTTATAATCTAAAAGTATTCTACAATTAAACAGGTTTAAATGTTTAGAATATCGAGGAACATCTTCATCCTCTCACCACTGACTCTTCTCATCTCATTCTGCCTAAACTCATCTCAGTTCATCTTCATGTGTTAATTCTTCTCTATTCGAATCTTTTAATTTGTAAGTTATTTGAACATTTATCCACGCACAACACTATTACATCGCAACAAATATTTTTAACTAGGGATGTCAAACGATGAATCGCGATTAATTGCATCCAGAATAGGGACTGCAGATGAAAAGTAGTTATTGTTACTAATTCTGGCATATTTTCATGGTGTATTTTTATACAACAATGTTCATGAATATGCATGGTCCCTATTAAATAAATCAATAAATAAAAAATCAATAAATAAAAGTTTGTGTTTACATAATATGTGTCTGTGAACTGTGCATATTTATTTTGTATTTATAAACACACATACATGTATATATATTTAGGAAATATTTACGTGCAATAATTTAATTAAATTAATTTCATTTTTTTTGTTTTCTTAAATATATGCACAGAACACAGACATATATTAGGTAAACACGACATTTTTTCTGGAAGCGATTAATCACTTGACAGTCCTAAAATTAGTGCCCAAATAAAGCTTTATACATTGGCTGTTGCTAGGAGACATTGACATAATTCTTTTTGGATTGAGAATGTTCTGAACCCTGATTAATTCAGTTCATTTTAAAAATAAAGTTCTGCTGCCCTTTTAATTGTGAGAGCCGCAAGATTGTCCAGTTGTGCGGCACGAGTGTATACGAGCGACCAAAGTCATCAGGGTCTTAATCATCTTTTCATTTCAGAAAAAGCTGGCGAGGAGAGAGCGCCCACGTTTATGGTACCGACCGAGCCTGTCAGTTCTAAACTGGTTCTGAGAGGAGATGTTTTAGAGATGGAGTGTATCGCAGACGGCCTGTGAGTTTCACCCGTGTGGCTTCATCACATCATGAATATTAACCGTGTTGTGATTGATGTGTCATGAGATTTTCTAATCTCTCATTCAGCCCCACTCCTGACATCTCGTGGAATAAAGTCAGCGGTGAGATACCGAGCATGCGTGGCTCCTTCCCTAACTACCATAAGACTCTGAGGATAAAAGAGGTTTCAGAGGCGGACGCTGGAGAATATCGCTGCACTGCCTCCAACCGGCACGGAACGGTCCATCACACCATCAGAGTGACTGTCAAAGGTGAAAAACATCTCACAATGTATCTCACTCCTCCTGATCTTTAGTTTTGATTCTTGAACGCAGAGCAAAACTCGAATCTAATGCCACACACCGTCATTATTAATATTCATATGAACTTGTTATCATCCCAGCTGCTCCGTACTGGATCAGTGCTCCCAGGAATCTGGTTCTAGCTCCCGTGGAGACGGGCGTGATCACCTGCCGGGCGGGAGGTCACCCCAAACCCACCATCAGCTGGTCCATGAACGGAGTCCCGATAGAGAGTAAGAGACCGTCTCCACATCAGAATCATCACAAAATATAGTGTGACTGCTGATAGGTCTGCTTCGCACACACTACATTCGCATTGTTTCACGTGACAGATGCTCCTACAGATCCCAGCAGGACAGTGGAAGACGACACCATCATATTTTCAGAGGTTCAGACTGGTTCCAGTGCCGTTTACCAGTGTAACGCGTCTAATGAATATGGATATTTACTGTCCAATGCCTTCATCAATGTACTGGGTGAGTAAAACACACACATCACTAAACCTACAATTTACCTTTCGAAATAAACTTTTGACATAAATCACATTTTGCACAGTGATATGGTATATGGTGTTGTTATCGACATCCGTGTGTTTGTGTTTCAGCGGAGCCTCCCAGAGTTCTGACCACACCAAATAAAGTTTACCAGGTCATCATAAACAAACCTGCGCTGCTGAAGTGTGCGACGTTAGGCTCTCCGATCCCAGCGGTCACATGGTAAGACTGTGTCTGTTTGTGCCTGTCTGACAGTATTAGTGTAGCGGTGAACGCCGATAGTTATCATTGGTGTTTGTGGCAGGTTTAAAGAAAGCCGCTCCAGCACTTTAGAAGGCGACCCCTATGTGTTCCACAAAAACGGAGCTCTGGAGATCCACGTGTCTCAGAAACAGAACAGTGGAAAGTACACCTGCGTCGCCAGAAACTCGCTCGGCATCTCAGAGAACCACGTGTACCTGGAGGTCAAAGGTGAGAGACTCGTTCTGTTGTTCAGGGTTGGTGATGTTCGCGGATGTTTTTGTTGTGCTGTGTTGACGGTATTTTAGTGCATTTGATAGCCTTGTGTATTTATCTTTATGGCTCCAGGTATCCCAGCACGCATCATGTTAAAAGGCTTTAGCTCTTAGCTTGCATGTTTTTCACTTTCTAAAGGAGATCCACTGCAGTTAAGTGTGTCTGTGTGAAGCACAACATCCGGTATTGAGACCATTAACAGAAGAAATCACATCAGCTCAGTCTCGGCTCATCGGCACTATAACAGATGCAGTTTATTGCATGAGGACCGACTGCTTTTTTGTTACACTGAAATCTGCAAGTTGGCAGTTTCTGCCCTTTTCTGTCCTTTTCTGTCTGTGTTTTGAAGATGCAAACGAACAAAATGTCCTCTCAGACACCAAGAGCAATTCAAGAACAGCATCAGGATGAAAAACTCTTTTGTCACATTGTCACATCGTTTCAATCAAACGAGTCAACGTGTCTTTTTTCATTAATACGTTTTTGAAACTAAAATCTTGAGTTTTGTGCTTCTTTCAGAGCCCACGCGAATCCTGAGACCACCAGAGTACAGAGTGGTCCAGCGGAACCGAGACGTTGTGTTTGGGTGTAAAGTAAGACACGACCCGTCTCTCGTGCCCACCGTGACGTGGCTGAAGGACAACGGAGAGCTTCCTGACGACGAGAGGCGAGGACATAGTTTGCATAAAGAAAAAAGCCAATTTATTAAGCAGATTCCTCGCAGATTTCTCATTTTCGTGTGTCTGGTTTCAGGTTCCGAGTGGATTCAGACAGTCTGACCATTACAGATGTGACAGAGGAGGACGCTGGTCAGTACACGTGTATCGTGAACACCACGCTGGACGAGGATTCGGCCAGCGCTCTCCTCACTGTGGTCGGTGAGTGTCACAGGAAATCAAACCAGATTTGACCGCCGAAAGCGTCAAAGACAGAAAGATTTTGGTTTCTAGATTTTAAAAAATCTGATTGGTCAGAAATCCTGCTATACACACATTAATTATTAAATATTAAACATCAGATGTGTTCTGATTGGCTGTGATTGTGTTTCATCACATAGCATTAAACTTTCAAGGAGAGAAAATAGATTGTTTTCCATAATGCACATTACTGTAAAGCTAAATATATCGACTTAAATACAAGAGTGATGTCGTCTGTAAACTAACACTTCCTCCTCACTCCCTCTGACCCCGCCCACTCAGAGACCACACCCACCCCTGCTGTAATCTCCGGTAAACACATAACACAACGCTTCCCATAATGCCGTGGGCTCGTGTGTGTTTGTAATGAGTCGAGCATGCTGATGTGTAATCGTATTTATTTTGTATGAATATGAGTTTGATTCTGGCTGAATGTTTTTTTTTAAATGACCAGCGTTTGTTCAGTTCCATTTTCATCTAGTTTTGAATCTTTTTATTTGTTTCCAGAGAAGGTAACACGATTTACAGGAACGTCTCATTTCATGTCTGTCCTCATGCAGCGCAGATGTGTTTTAGTCGGTGTTGAACTGCATGAATCATCATGTGAATGTCGAATCTATTTAAGTTCGCTCAGTCCGCTCATGTGTCAGTTTAATGCACGCGGCATTGTCTTGACGTTTGGTCTGTTATGACATAAAGCCATTGAATGATGACGTGTGACTCCTCAGAGCAGCCAGATGCGCCCACCGATCTAGAACTGACGGATCCGGAAGCCAGAAGCGTGCAGTTGACGTGGACGCCCGGAGACGACCACAACAGCCCCATCACGAGTACGTCACCTCTCTCACATGCCGGTTTTATCAGTCGGAGTTGAGTAAGATACTTTACATTCTATAATCACAATATGTGTGTATCCGTCTCGTTTCCAGAGTTTCTGATTCAGTATGAAGATGGTCTTCATCACGCCGGAGTGTGGCACAATCTCACTGAGGTTCCTGGGATGAAGACCACCGCTCATCTGAAACTCTCGCCGTACGTCCACTACACTTTCAGAGTGCTGGCGCTCAATAGCGTGGGTTACAGCCAGCCCAGCGAGACCACTCGACAATACAAAACCAACCCCGCAGGTTCGGACCAGCACATACACATACAAACACGCTTGCGTACACATTGAGTCTTTGATGGTGGTTGTGTTGTTCGGACCCTTAAGCTCCTGATGAGAACCCCAGTGATGTCAGAGCCATGGGCACGGAACACAACAATCTGGTCATATCATGGAAGGTAAGACAGGAACTAACTGCATTAAGTTTTGTCAACAACAAACATACAAATGGCAAGCATTTCCTCCTTTTAATATCCACAATTCTGCGTTTCTCAGCCCCTGACGCCTCTACAGTCCAACGGTCCTGGACTCAAATATAAAGTCATGTGGCGTCAAGAGGACGCCGAGACAGAGTGGACATCCGTCGCCGTGGCCAACGTCACCAAATTTGTGGTGTCGGGGACGCCCACTTTCGTCCCCTACGAGGTGAAGGTTCAGGCTCTGAATGCTGTGGATCACGGACCCAAACCTGCCGTTGTTATCGGATATTCAGGCGAGGACTGTAAGTCACACCTTAAAATGACCCTTTGGCTTAAACAAGCTGGACGTCTAGCAGAATTGCTCATTCCCAGAATGCATTTGTGCAGTTCCTTCAGCAGCGCCGGATAACGTCCAGGTTAACGTGGTGAACAGCACGCTGGCAGAGATCCACTGGAAGGCGGTTCCTCCTAAATCTGTGCGAGGCCGACTTCAGGGCTACAAAGTAAGTATCACACGACAAACTGTGACACGTGTGTGACACATCAGAAGAGCGGCCTTTGATTTCAATCCTGTTTTTAGATTCATTACCGTTGTGAGAGGAGTCTACACAGACACAACTCTCATCACAACGACCAGAAGATCGAGATCTTCAGTCCCAATAAAACCAGAGGAAGACTGCCCCACCTGCACCCGCACAGCGTCTACAGTCTTTACGTGTCGGCGTTTAACGGGCGAGGAGAGGGTCCCGCCGCCTCTGTCCAGCGCTTTGAGACCCCCGAGGACGGTAAGTGCCTTCAGTGATGTCTTCAGTCCGTTTTATATCTGTTTACATTTGCTGCATGCACATTTCCATAAAATCTCATGAACTATGGAAGTGTTGAGTAAATCCTGTCTCTTCTCCAGTTCCTGGTTTTCCGTCATTCTTCCGGGTGGTGGGTTCAGATTTGGAATCGCTCACGTTGGAGTGGGGTCCACCTCACCATAGGAACGGACATCTTATGGGATACTCGCTCAAATATCAGACAGGTGCGACCGAGTCACATGTGTTCTGTTTGAGAAGTTCAAGAACAAGTTAAGCTCCTCCCACACTGATGTGTGTTCCTGAAATGATATTTAGTCTTAATTTTTGTTTTATTTTAACTGCCTAAACCAAATTTGTATCTATGCACCAAACAAAAGCCTCTCTTGATAGTTTTGGAAGGATGCACATGCTATATAGTTCATGAAGAAATGACGGATCATTGGTCAAAGTAACAAGACCCCGCCCATCTTCCCATTGCAGTGAATAGCAGCAACGATTTGGGCGTGTTGGAGGAGCTGGACCTCCCGTCCAATCACAGCAGCGTAACTCTGCACAACCTCAAACACAGCACACGCTACAAGTTTTACTTCAGTGCAAAGACCCTGAAGGGCTCCGGACCGGCTCTTACCGAGGAAGCCGTCACCATTGTGCATAAAGGTACGTGTTTGCCTACTAATGAGTGAACACGAGTGTGTTCTTCTGCTGGATTCGAAATGAAGCGTTCGCTGACTGTGGACAGTAAAGCGTTCTAGAATCACGAATCTGGTTCAAAACATCATGTTTGATGTCCTTGATGTGTGTGCTGTTTTTAAAGTCAGTTTTCAGGAATACTTCCCATCTCACCCCTGTTGGTGACCTTTGACCCGCTGTCTACTCTTCAGTCCTCCTGCATGCATATGTGTGTTTATGTGTGTCTTTGCGTGCGTGCGTGTTTGTTTTTTCCAGGAGCTCCAGCTTTTCCCCTCGTCCCCCTGAGCTCGCCGCGCTCCCCCCAGCACAAGGGTACAGACCGTAGAGACACCAGTAGCCCCTAACTGTGCTAATCTGATCACCCATCAGAGCCCACCTCACACCCCTCACCGCTTTCATTTCATGTCAATGTGTCAGTACGAGTACCAAACACGGCGCAGACCTTCATCCTGTTCTCTTTCGGATTCTCATTTGGTTGAACGTTCAGGGTCCATAAACAGCTCAGATGTACACGTGCATGACCTTTGACCTGTTTTATATTAACCTTCATACCTCAGTATGAAGTATGAAGTTCAAAGGTCATTCCGACGTGACCCGTGTTGGTCGACGGCGTGGGTTTGATGTGTTCTCTCTCCTGTGTGTGCTCAGCGCTGCCGGCCGCTCCTGCGTTTGGGAACGTTAGCTCGTCTCTGAGCGAGGATGGACCGCTAATCAGTTGGGAGTACTGGGGCCCAGAAAACCATCTTTATGTTGAATATATTATAGACAACAGTAAGACTTCATGCATGTTTGTTGTGTTGTGGATTGTGGTGGACATGTTTTAGTGTCCCAGAAGTCATAGAAAGACATACTTAAATATACCCAAAACATCAGACGGATGAATAATCTCCTGCATCACACTAATACTGAACGACTCATGATTCATACTGTTAACACCTCATGCACCCCAGTGAACAGACCAGCAGAACAGTAACTGGTCAATCGGATGAGAGCTGTATGCCGGTCTCTTCACCGAAGGATCATAGCAGTGTAGATTCAGTCCAGCGCTGTTGTGCGAGATTTAACCTTCAGATTCTTGAACAGTCGTACTCATCTAACTTGCATGACGAAACTAGGATGTAGTTCATCTAGATACCACGGGATGTTGAACTGTTTCCTCTGTTGCCGGAAACCCCTCAGGTGAAGAAGACTGGCACAAAGAGAAGGTGAACGGATCTCACTCTCATGTTCTCAAGGGTTTGAAAGAAGGTTTGGCCTACAAGGTGCGTGTGGTGGCCAGAGATCATGACAACCGAACGCTCCATCACTCTGAAGAGCTGTTGGTTAAGGTCCCAGGTGAGGCATCACGTCAGCCTCGACCCCAAGGCCTTGTGGGAAATGTGACAGTTGTGCATGATGGTCGTGTGATCGTGATGTCGTTGAAGCGATTGGCATGTGCAGTGTGGTTTTATGTAGATCTATAGCGGCTTGTTGGTGTGTGTCATGCATGCGCCGCATGAATCTGATGGATGTTGTTTTTTGGATTTAGCAGCATGACTATATCCTACTGTACGAGAGGAGTTTCTCTACTTGAGTTTTGAACATTTGCTTGATGTTTAAACACTGTAAAAAATGATGTGTTGACTTTACTTAAAATATACTGTATGTGCACCATTTTTGCATAATGGTTTTTAAGTAAATTCAACTTAAGGGGATTTTAAGACAAATATATGAGTTCACTTGACCTTCTTCACTTAAAAAATGATGTAGCACGAGTTCAATCCACGTACAGTGCTCATGTAGGCTGTACTTAAATATTTCATTCATTTACCTTAATGTTCATATAGCATAGTGCAGTGGTTCTCAAACTGGGGGCCGTGGACCCCTGGGAGGCCCCAAGGTGGATCCAGGGTGGCCACAGATTTTGTGGCATTATATGAAATATAGACATTTATCATACATTTGATATAATCAAACATCAGAAAAATAAGACAACCAACCAAAAGTATTGATGTCCCAGGATTGTATAACAGAATTAGTTTTTGGTTTAATTAAAATTATAAGTTTAAGATAATTAGTTTATATAAGGGGGGCCGCAAAGCGATGCACTCTACACAAAGGGGGCCGCACAATGGAAACGTTTGTGGCATAGTGAAGTATATTATTATAACACACGGTATTGAAATAATTGATGACTGATTTGATGTCAGTCATTGAATGATTCTCCACAGAAGCACACGACAAACTGCATTTCTGATGCATGTGTGTCTTCCTCATTGTGGTAAGAAATATGACGGGTTGAACAGGGTCTATGCTTACCAAAGCAAACACGAATCACCTGAATGGTAACTTCACAGAAACAATTATTCACAACAAAACAACATCAATAATACTAAATACATCTTAAATTTCATTATACATTTTATTAACATCTATATAAATGCCCCAAAAATGCTTATTTAAAAAAAAGCATGAATAATCTAACTTTTCAGGCACAGGGGCTTATGGGTATTCCTCACAGCATTTGTACTGATCATTTTAAGTTCATTGCGCTGGAAATGTATGTTAGGTTTACTTAATTTGAACTGTAATTTGCACAACTCAAATTTGTCCATTCACTTCATGCATACTCTTGAGCTTTTCCTGTAATTTATATTTTTGTGTTGCATGAACTAAGGATTTTAAGTTAAGCTAAAAATTTCAAAAATGTGTATATCTTTAAGTAGAAGCTACTTAACATAATACAATATGGTTGTTGAGACAACGAATCACTTTTTAGAGTGTAGGATTGAGCGGTTTCACATGTTAAAGCATTCGTTTGGATGTCATGTGATTATAAATTGTTGTTTATATGTGAAACTGACGACAGAGTGATTTCAGGATTCTGAGCCCTGAAAATCACACGTCTCCGACATAACTTCACTGCTAATGACCTTAAAATCTGAAATGTGTTTTTGTTTTGTTAATGCTGAGGATGGAGATGTTTGGTGTGTCTCACCGCGTCTCATCTTTCTCCTCAGCGATGGTGAGTCCTCAGGTGGACATTGCGACTCAGGGCTGGTTCATCGGTCTGATGTCTGCTATCGCTTTACTCATTCTCATCCTGCTCATCGTCTGCTTCATCAAGAGAAACAAAGGCGGGAAATATCCAGGTGAGAAAATCTTCACCGCGTAATAGGACAGTTCACCCAAAAATGAAAATTCTGTCATCGTTTACTCACCCTCGAGTTGTTCCAAATCTGTATAAATGTCTTTGTTCTGATGAACAGAGAGAAAGATATTTGGAAGAATACTTGTATCCGAACCATTCTTGGCTACCAAGTGGCCCCAGAACTGTTTGTTTTCCTACATTCTTCAAAATATCTTCTTTTGTGTTCACCAAAACAAAGAAACTTATGAAGATATTTTCCTACTATGCCAGTCAATGGTAGCCAAGAACTGTTTGGTTACAAGCATTCTTCCAAATATCTTTCTCTGTGTTCATCACAACAAAGACATTTGTACAGATTTGGAACAACTGGAAGGCGAGTAAACGATGATTTTTGGGCGAACTGTTCCTTTAAAGTCTCAAGTGTTTAAAAAATGTCCAAATGTCCATGCAACATTCTTCACTTCTGAGACGTCTTTCCTGTTCTGCTGATGGTATCAAGGCAGCTGGTTTTATTTGATTTAAAGTCCCATTTGTTCAAATCCTGATTGACAGAATCCAATCCCGCCCACATTATTTCCAGCTAAATATTCAGTTCTACCTGATCGTGCGAGATGACGTTCAATGTCCTGATGGTTGACGTTCGTTCCTTTGGTTTCTCTCAGTGAAGGAGAAAGAAGACGCTCACGGGGATCCTGAGATTCAGCCCATGAAGGACGACGATTTAACATTCGGCGAGTACAGGTGAGAGAACACTGACCTCTGACCCCAGCACACAGTGTCCTCAGGAGCAGTGACCCCCCCAAACTCAGTCTTCTGCTGTGGGATGAAGGTTCTGGGATTCATCACGCTGTTCTTCATGTGGCACGCAGTCGCTCTGCAGGGATACAGAATTATGTGCTTCCATACACACCGATCAGGTTTTAATGTGACATTCAGTTTTATAGACTATAAATTGTTGCCATCGATGGACTCTGAATATTTCCATCTGTAGCTAAAAGAACTGACTGTCTTTCTCTGTTTTAATTTCCTTATGCTGAATGGATTATTCAATGCTTATGCACATGTTAAATAAGCTTTAAATACGGATTCTTTTCATTATGCAGATATTCTAGGTATTGTATGATATTATGTGACGCTTCTGTAATTGAATATTTCTTCCGGCTTATATTCTGCACGCACAATAACATTCACGCACTTTACTTTTCTACAGCAATCCTGAACAGACTTTTATATTTTTCCCCAAGTCATAAAAATGCTGTTTTTTTTCTTTCATTTTGTACATGAATGCAAAATACAGATTTGATCTCTATACAGTCATGTCAAATGTTTATTTAGATGAGACATTCTTGTTAGAGCTCTTAATGATGTTCATAAATAACTCGGCCGTGTGTGAGTTTGTTTACAGTAATTCCTCCCCTCCACTGCCTGATAAAACAGATATAAGAAACTGTAATGATGGATGAGTAGATTGAGGTTGTGATGTTCCGGCAACTTCCCCAAGACACATCATGTCATTACCTAGACGCATCAAAAGAGCTGAACAACCTTCCAAAAACTAGATGCAATGATTTCCTGACTGTTTCATTCGGCCATCACGCGCACTCTTAAATCGCTAGCATCACTCAGAACGGCCCCACGAGGCTCCCGCAGGACCCGGCGGGGGTCATGATGCTGGCCGGGAGCTGTGTTGTTTTCCAGGGGCTGATGGTACTCCGATACACTTTCTCTTTCTCAGTATGACCTCCGCTGCTTGTTTTTTGTCTCGTGACGTTTGTGTCGCTCGGCTGCGGGTTCGGTAAGCAGGACGTTGCATGCGAGAGTCTGATTCATGGAGACAAACGCTGTCATATGGCTCATGAGAACTTCACAGCAGGAGCGCATTTCCATCTGACCGGTCATCGCTTCGACTCACTCCAATTTCATTTGTTCTATTTGCAGCTGATTGGCCTCATTTGGAACGAACGTCTGTGCAAATCTATCATGAAACATTCATGCAAGAAGTTCTGTGTAAATAGTTTGTATATCAGCTTGGATATGGATTATGTGCATTATTTTAACGGGACAGTTTCAGTAATGATTGAAATACACAGAGATTCTTCATGAATGAAGCTCAGCGTGTTGCACGTGTCATGAAGCTGCGCAGGTGTCTGCAGGTCATCGCTTGCGCTCCATCACGTCTCATCACATCTTCAGCCTTCAAAATATTTACATGGAAAATTTGACCTGGAATGACATACAGACATTTTTGTTATAAATATGCTTATATTCAGCATTACTTTACAAATGAATATTGAATATTTCATTTTAATATTGAATATGTATCAAAACTTGCATGTTTATTTAATGATGCAAGGCTCACTGTTCATGTGATGCTGGTATAGTCGGAGCCCTGCATGTTTCTCTCATCATCGTTTTATTTGTTGTTATTAGTTTGATGCCCATCATAACTTCACCTGTAACTCTTGCATGTGTTTTTGTTTATTATAGTGACGAGGACCATAAACCCTTAAAAGGGAGCCGAACACCGTCCAGTGGAACCGTGAAGCGAGACGATAGTGACGACAGTTTAGTTGACTACGGAGACTCTGGAGACACACAGTTCAACGAGGACGGCTCTTTTATAGGACAGTATAGCGGGAAGTCTGATCGGAGCGTGCTGCGCGGTCATGAGAGCTCAGAGCCGCCGTCTCCTGTTAATGCCATGAACTCGTTTGTGTAAGCGTGCCGCCCGTGAGATGGATTTGGTTATAAATATATGAATCGGATGTAGGCCAACCAACATTTAAGCTAAAAGCAGTTTCAGCCAATGCTAACGCAAACATAAATATATATGTACAGTATACATGCATGAAGAAAATATTCTATTATTGCAGATAGCACAGAGAAATAAGAACAAGAAATCAGGAAAAAAAGAATTTTCGAGTATTATATTGGTGTTACTGTACAGGCAGAATGCTCTACGAGCACATTCAGGACACTTGCCATTTTTATTGTGTGATTATAATAACTAGTATTATAGGGTTTTTTTCACAACAATTCTTAAAGATGCCCATTTTTGCCTTCTGTAGTGAAAATAAATTGTGTCAGAGATCCTGATAAATGTAGGCAGGTTTTACACCTGTCACCTGTAGCATGAACTGCAGACAGCATCATTCTGACCGTTTCCATAGCAACCCTAACCTGCTCGCATCAGACGTCTCGTGTGCTCCGCAGTGGTTGACGCTCTGAGGGGTTCTGTGCCTTTGCTGTGAAAATTACCCCAATCTAAATCCATCAGACGCTTTTCTCCCTGTAGGCAAAGTATGAGATTTAAATGAAAGATCTCAAATGAATTCTGCCAATTCAGTCCTGTTTCATGCTCAATTGTAGAAATGGGACTAAATGTCACCTGAGAATTTCACCCCAGAATAAACAGCAGAAATGAAATTGTCAAAATCCATTTTTTGAAGGACGGTTTTTACACCCACCCCTTACTTTAATCCTGTCCAGACATGACGATTTAAAAAACAAAACATCAGCATAAATTGAATCAAGTACAACAAACAATACCACCGTGTATAACTGCTTAAAATATAATCTCATATAATCCCTTTTTTGTCAGAGTAAAAGGATTTTGGTGGGCTAATTGTCATTAAATAACGCCACATCTTAATGCTACAGAAAAGATATAATTATGTATTATATTGAATTTTCTGTTTGATTTTAGGGTGAAATTTGACATGTACATGTTTTTGAGATTCTCTATAAATTGCCTGTGTAAACGTGTGTGTGAGAGAGATTATTTTTTCTTAACTTGCATCAAGTTTGAATTTCAAATGTAACTTTTTTGTGTAAAGATTTTGGTACCTTTGTAAATAAATGACGAGTTGGTTTGGCTTAAGGGCAGGAGGTTCAGTCGATATGCGTTTTATTGAATGGAAACCTGTGATTGTGTGTTGTGCTCATTTTCTATTTTGGTGTAATTATTGTTTATTTTGACGGTCATTTTATTCTCATATTTACAACAGTGTCTCTTGTGTTTTATTGACTTACGTGATTAAAGTCTGCAGGTTAATTGCAATACAATACTCATATACTAGGACTGTATATCTCTGCTATTTATGATCATTCTAGGATATTGCATTATATAATGCTACAGCTATTCGAAGATTTTCTCTTTGCAAATAGGTATTCTTAAAGGATTTTATACTCTCATTAACCACACAAGTGTTCAAGATTCAGGATTTACTAACTACATGAGTTGTTTCACTGGAAATGTTGGAGATTTCAGCCACTCTCAATATAATATTGATAATATTCAATAAATACATGAAATTATTATGTACATTTGTGTTTGCTCCTTCATTTCTTACCATCTGCCTGTTTCTTCCAAACCACATGAACTTAAAAAAAACTTTAAACACACACAGAGTTTATTCAATTATCAAGTATCGGATGTTTCTAAATTTCATCAGACGAAATAAAAACAAACACTAAAGTGCCCATGGCTTAAATTCACATGGATTAGAGCTCATATCATTTGCTCTTGAAAGAATGTTGAGAAATGTTATATTGGGTTTCTCTGATTCCTCATTGAAGACTGTTCTCTTCTGGGGAAAAACCTGAGAATACCGGGTCACTTTCTAAGGAGAAACATTTGAGAAGTAGGGATAAAGGTCTCCAACTGCTATCCATGAAAATGAGACATTAAAGTGATCTTATTCGTGTACGTGTGGGTGGGTGTGTAGGTTTATTTCTGGCATTGTCATATTTGCCACTCTAATGCAAATAGAGAGAGAGAGAGAAAACCTTCCGCCATCTGTCGAACACTTGCAGTGTGTGTTTGTGTATGTGTGAGTGTCTGTGAGGTCTCTGGCACAGAGATTCTGCCTACTGTTATTCAACCGTGACTCATTTTATCTGGGTTCCTCATCATTTATTATTGCACCACTTCAACACACAAACAACGCACCACACAGAACCAACAAATGTTTCAGCAAAAGAAAACGACAGTAAACTGTTGGAACACATCTACTGTCAGTAATGTGAATTAAAATGTTGACAAAACCACAAAACACTTTGACAGTCATCTCAATGTAAATGCACGTTTACAAAAATTAATTGTGGCTCGTTAACCTTCACCGCCGTCAATCCCACAATCCACCTCGACACAGTATGAAGAGTGGCGGAGTTGGGCGACATGAGCTTCATGCGGCGCTCGCGCAAAATAATAATAATGTAATGAAAGACACCCTGAATACGATCTTTACATATATTAGTATGTGAGTGACATTGTGCGGTTGTAGAAGTTATGTAAAGAAAGAGCTTTGCTTTGCATTCAAATCGCTTACTTGCGTGATGTCGTACGCCGCCAGGGCTGCGCAGTTTCGCGTGGGGGCGGGGTTTGGTAGCGTCACACCTGAGAGTCAAACAGCGACACGGGGAAAGTTGTAAATCAACACAAAATTAAATGGAGAAAGGCCTAAAACATCAGATACCACATTTATGAAGCATAGAAAAAAAAATAAAGGATACAGGTACGAATCTATGATGCTCACCTCGTTATAATTCTAGTGAAAGAAAAATTAAAACTTGGCTTGCTTTGCTATTACACATAAGGACAACTATCCTTTTTTCTGAAAACAATTTATAGTGTATGTTTAGTTTATCACATTAATCCGTGCAGCCTACAACAAAACAATTTCAACATATTGTAACTAGTCAAGTATGTGCAAGTTTAACTAACCCACTTTGAGTTCACTTCTGTTCTTGTGAGTGAGATGAAGAGGGTTTTCTCTGTGTTTCTTTCCTCTGTGGCCATCTAGTGGTGGTTTATTTAGTCTGATAAAATTATCAGCTGCTTTCTGTTCTTCAACGTTGGAACTTGGACCAACAAAATAAGTGATACTTCAACCAAAAATGAAAATTCTTTCATCATCTACTCACCTTCGAGTTGTTCCAAATCTGTATAAATGTCTTTGTTCTGATGAACACAAAGAACGATATTTGGAAGAATGCTTATAACCAGACAGATTTTGCCCCCCATTGACTCCCACAGTAGGAAAAATAGTCAAAAGTGCCCCAGAACTTTTTGCTCTCCTACATTCTACAAAATATCTTTTTTGACCAAAAAAAAAGATAAAGTAATTTTTCCTACCATGGGAGTCAGTGGGACAAAGAAATTTATACAGATTTGGAACATCTCGAAGGTGAGTAAATGATGACAGAATTTTCATTTTTGGGTGAAGTATCCCTTTAAGCAACGAGGGTTGAGAGGTGGCTGTGTTATATTTAGCAGACGCTTTCATCCAAAGTGACATACAGAGTACTAGGGGAAAACAATAAAAGCAATTTGTGCAACAAAAGAACAACAATGCATAGGTGCAGTAAAAGCTGCTCTCAGTGAGCCTATCACCATATACGAAGCAAAGAATTGTTTTTTTTGGGGGGGGGTAGGAAAGTAGAAAAGAAGTAGAAGACTGTACTAATGGGTCAGATGTTATATTGGTTATATTGGGTTTTGTAAAAAAAATTATATTTATATTTGACAATGAAGAGAAATCCCTCTTATGCTATTAATTTTGCCATATTACATAGGACACATATATATATAGTCACAGTTAAAGGGGTGTACAGTCAGTTACCTCTATTTACAGAATATCACAGTTTAGTCATATAGATGTTATAAAGTGATTATCACGTAATAAAAATATTATGGCTACAAACATCCTTTTATGAATCATATTGATGTAATTTTGTAGTCTCATTCTTTCTACCAGCAGATCTAATACCTGACATGTAAACTGAGTTTATAGTTGATCTCTATGATTGAAACACACAGTAACTGGTCAACAGGTGTTTGACATCTTTTTTGTTCATTTTTTAATCTTAATGGCATCAAAGTAGTTAATTGAGGCGTTAATTCAATCATACACAATTTTATTTGTCATCACATAAAAATCTTCCGGTTTAACCAGCACTGGAAAAATCTCTCTCTTCAGCTTCTGCTCTCTGTGTCTTAGCAACATCAAATCAGAGGTGACCCCTCAACGCCGTCCAATCGTATCGTTCGAGTCTGTGAACGCTCAGCGGCCCGTTTCCTCGCCAGTTTTATTTCCAGCGTGTCTGAGAGCAGACGTCAGGTCTGTAATGAACGAATGAATGAATCAGAATCACATTACGGCAGCGTTGATTGTTGCCATGCCGACGTCCTCTGCCCCTCCTCCTCCCCAGATACCTCCCCACCCCCCACAGCTCAATTACCCCCGTCCCCTTTCTGCCCCTTCGTGGACTCGAGGGAGCGTGTATGTGTTACACACATCTCGATTCAATAACATCTCACCGTCATCGTGATGATGCTGCTTAACTTTGAATCGTGATTCAGCATCAGGCCGTTGTTTATTTTAAGCATGAATAAAAACACATTTCAGCGCAGAAAGGTGACGTTTACACTGGAATATAAGACAGATAGGCTATACTGAACAAGAGAAGGATATTTCTGGGATTTGCATGATCTCACTGTAGTACTGTGACTTTAGTTTTGTGTCTGAGATGTGTCTGATGTCCCCCCCAGCGTGCTATGAATGAGATTAAAGCCCAAAACCACGTACGTCCCCCGTGGATCAAGGGGCTGGTGAGCGAGAGGGCAGGGGTCCCACAGCGGAACGGCCCCCACGCTGAGCCGCGGCTCATAACCCTCTATCTCGACACACACACTTACCCGTTACCCGAGTGTGTCCGGATAGCAATAAATCTGTGCGTTGAGCTGAACCTGTGCTTTCAAATCTCTGCTTATGCATCAACATAGTCTCTGTTGGGACAGAAGTCTAAACGGCGTTAATGCAGAGGGAGCAGATATTGGGCAGCGTGTCAGCGCGTTTGATAAATCGTTTATGAAAAATGTTGTAGCGCTCATGTAAATCTGTCGAGATCATCAGACGCGTCTGAACGCTTTCATCCGAGCGGAAAGATTCAATGCTGCTTTTAATAGATTCCTGGTCTTTTGATGAAAGATTGTGTAGAAGTGTGCAAAAAAAGCATGATTTTTCGAAATGTAGCTGCAATATTCTGATAATGTCCTCACAGGTGTGGACGTCATTTTCTGTAAGGGAGAGATCATAACAGTGAAAGACAAAATCAAAGTCACTAGAAGAAATAAAACTGGAATCCGAAATGTGCATCTCAGCACCGAAACGTATTTCTAATCTGTTTACGTCTGAAGAATTGATGCGTGTTTTCATTTGTTTGTGTGGTGAGTAATAGTTTAATTCGGTTTAGAGTCATCAGTGTCTGGAGATTATAATAGATTATAATAGATAATAATGGCTTCCTCTCAGTTAATGCTGACCTTTGACCTGATGCTTGTTTGTCTCCCTTAATCTTTATTTGCAACGGCACTGACGGCACAGAGCGGCGCACACGTCTCCAACGTAACGGTTTTATTTCAACCACTGCTTTATTATGGTAAAAGTGTAGTAAACCTGATTTTAAGGTGGACTGATTAGCATTTCTATTATATTTACATTTGTTGGTTTAGCGGATGCTTTTATTCAAAAGTCCACAAAGCTACATTTATGGAGGCATTTTTTTGTTCATTTTTTTATTATTTCCATCGTAGATACTATTATGATACTATTATACTTAAGACCAGTACAAAATTTATTCATGTCCCTGCTGAAAAAAACAATAGAAACCATTAAAAAAGTTATGATGGTTATAATGGTTTTAAAGGGATTTGTACTGGTTTTAATGGAAACTTTAACTTTCTACTGGTATGTGATGGATTCTATTGGTTGGATGTTAAATCGTACTGGAATAATGCCCAAAACACACTACAAAATGGAATTTTGTAATTATTATAATGGAAACATTCATAATGATATTTTAATGGAAATCATTAGAATTTCTATTACAACCCAATAGCTTTTTCCAATTCTGTGTGTTTTTGGGCATTATTCAAGTAGAATTCAACATCCAACCAATAGAATCCATCACATACCAGTAGACACCATTACAGTTTCCATTAAAACCAATACAAATCCCTTTAAAACCATTACAACTTTTTTAATGGTTTCTATTGTTTTTTTCAGCAGGGGGTTGTGTTTTGGTATTATTCCAGTAGGATTTAATGGTGTTCTGTTGGTTCCCATTAGCCATCAACAGAACCCAACGCATCACCAGTAAAAACCCACAGAGAGGTTTCCATTCAAACCAATACCAATTCCCACTAGAACCATTAAATCGATTCAAATGTATTTGATGGTTTCTGTTTTTTCAACAGGGACAGATGATGTGAATACACACAGTAACATTTGTATTCATGCATCAGCATGTATCAATAACAGACATGTGCTACTGTCTGGCAGGTCCTTTAGCCAATCAGCGTCTCTCTGCTACCCGCGCCTCCTCCAATCGGCTGCGCTCCGGGCTAAATGCGCTGCGCTCGAGACCCCGCGCTGTCAGTCAGTCCGCCCGGCGACGCGCTGCGGATGAAGTCGCGTCTTCTGAAGGTTAACGGGCTGATAGTCGCATCTTCGGGTAAGAAAGAGCGATGTGTATGTGTGTGTTTGTATGTATGACGTGTGTGTGATGTTGTGAAAATACAACCGCGTTCTGTGAGGATGATGGTGATGATCCTATACACGCGTACCGCAATGCAGGCGCGCGCGCGACTGTTCCACATGTTGTTTTTCTGGTCATTTCTATAAGAATCACTCGTGTCGGGGTCTGATGTGTGTGTGCGTAGTGTCGCCGATGCGCTGAGATCAGACGCGCCTCTGTGCGCGCAGCATCAATCACACGCGCGTTGTTTTTCCGCTTAGCACCTGTGCGCTTTTATCTCGTCACGGAATGAAATGAATGAAATCTCAGATGTGCAGTGAATGTCTGAAGGGCTCACGGATGTTCGTTTGTTTTATGTACAGCATCAGTGATGCGTGAATGTGTGAAGAAGCAGTTTGTTCGGGTGTGTTCATGATGCTGTTTGTCACATGAAAATGATCCGATATATCACGATATCACATCTACATACTTTTGATGTGGTATTCTAATGATTATGAGATTATTTGTGGGATGGGATGTTTATGAAATGATTTTCATACTCGTAGGTAGATCCTTATATGTACATGGTGATTGATCTGTTGATTCTCATGTGTGGATGTAGTAATCTGATGATTATCCGGTGATTTCCTTATGTAGATGTGATAATCTTATGCGTATGAGATGATTTTTATATGCAGATGTAATGTTGTGATATGTGGGATTATGAGATGATGCTCATACGCACATGTGGTAATCTGATGATTCTCATTAGAGAGATGAGATGTGATAGTCCGTTAAATCTGATTTGTCCAATATTTAGATTTTTGATATGTAAATAATATGCACAGCTAAAACAGAGATGATTTTATCCTTTCAGTTTGTCTCTCATTTGAACATTTGCAATGTTTTCAGTTTAAATGTCAGATGAAATTCCCAAAATCGTCACATTTTTTCAATTTAAAAATACTCTTATGATGTTATGACCTGTAGTGATTTTTACTATTGGAGGGTTTGTATTTCTTATAGAAGATTTCTTATGAAATTCTTGGCCTATTTCGTAATATTTTCGAGGTTGGGATAGGACAGGATTAGAATTAAATGAATGGTTCCGACTGGTTTATTTGACAGGACTCTTGTTGTTGTTGATCCAGTAACTGGTCAAAAATTGCGGTTACCGACCGTCAGATTTTGGTTCCATTTCATCGTACGGTAACCGCAGACGAATAGATAATGCACATCTTATCCGGGTCCATGTTTGACCTTCTTTTTCCACATGAGGGGTCGTGGTTTTCTGGCCAATCACAGCATTATCTTGACTGGCTGTTGTGATGTCTCCAGTGTCCTGATGTGATACTTTACTCTCTTCTTAGACCCCCTCAGGACGCTTTCCGTCTTTATCTCCCCTGCTAGAATGTGGGTTATACCCTTTTACCCAGCCGCCCCGGGCACAGTTCCTCAGACAGCCGGGCGTTAGGGTCAGACATTACTGATGGGGATTGTTTGTGTGTTTAATGAATGAAGTGATGCGTGTCATTTCTGCAGCATCATCATGGCTTTCTTGAACATTGCTCAGACAAACGGTTCATGCGAAGGGCTGCTCGTGGAATAACGACCTGCAGTGATTCCAGGTTTTATGTGTAAACTCTCTGCCGTGTAAATCACGTCCTCACCGAGACTCGGCTTCCCAGCATGCCGCTGGGCAATCACTGTCCGGCCGAGACGAAATGAATCACTCGCTCGGCACGATAATACAGCCGCTGGAGTTTGATTGACAGCTCTGGCATTTGGCGAGCGGCAGGAGACTGACTGTAGTGATGGGAAAAACTCCAGGAAGATTCTGGGACGTGCAAGCTCCGTCCACACTGCTCCGTCCTGTGTGTGTGTACAGAACACAGGAGTCACTCCTGTGAACCTCTTGACCTCAGTGATGACATCGGTGGTTACCATAGCAACCCTTTTGCCTTGTGCATTCGCATACAAAAATGTGAATTCCATTTGGTTTTGTAAGGTGTTTGTGATCAAAAAGTTGAAAACTGAAAAACACACATCTTGAAAGAGTTGACGTGACACACACACACGCACACACACACACACACATGCACGCACGCACGCACGCACACAAACACTAACTTTGCTAGATTAGTCAGGAATTACTGCTGATCGATTCTCACTAATGGAATGGAAGAAACACACACACACACACACACACACACACACACACACACACACACACACACACGTGTGTGTAGAAAGTATGAGTCATGTTGTTTCCTTGTGCAAAACTCACAGCCACATTGCAGGGGGTTGTGGGCGGTAACCTGGGTGTTGCCAAGTGATCTAGATGGTTGCTAGGCTGTTATTCATGCTGCCGTTGATGTGTAATGTCATAAGGTTTGTTGTAGGCGTGTATATTGTTATCTGTTCAAGTGATTTGTGTATCTGAAACCAGGTCTAGTAGATGTCACAATGTAGCTCTGTCACACACTTTTTTATCTTTACTTACTGTGACAGTGTGAGCGTGTGTATTTTGAATAGACTGTTGTGTAGAATCACTGCAGGTGTGTGTTAGTCTGTGTACAGATTGATCGTCTGGTGCTGTAAGGTGCGGCAGTATCTCCAACACCTGCATCCTCATGTTTCTGTGTCTGATCACATAATGCTGCCGCTGCAGTGTGTGTGTGTGCGTGTGTGTCCTCGTGTACCTGTTTATATGTTACACACACACACACACACACACACACATGAAAAGTGTGTAAAAGAGAACGTGTGTGTGTGTGTGCGTTAGTGCGAGAGTGTGTTTGAAAATGAATGAGTGTGTGCGTGTTTGGGAGGTTGTGTATGCGTGTTTTAAAGATTGTGTGTATGTGTTTTAGATCGTGATGGCCACACTGAGGTCTCAGTAAAGTACAGACCATTAGGTTTCTCATTAAACCTTTATCCTGAAGTGCTTCTCTGTGGAGATGTTCATCATATCTCTGACAAACATCAGAATGAAGATGCCGTGTGTTCTCAAACAGATCAGATATCCTGAAGTCAGCATTAGATCAAAGATCCGTTCGTTTTCTAAATACTCCTTCCTGTTCTGTTATTCTGCACAAATCATCAGCGCACATCATTTCACATTTAAAGTCCCAGTGAAATAAAAAATGACAATTCCTATTTTGTTCATGAAACATTGCAGCGTTTTTTGTAAATAGCTTACTAATGTGGGTCATTTCTTTTTAAAATTCATGTGCCCTAATAATCTTCAGTTAAAATCTGAAAATGCACTTCCGCCCTCTAGTGACCTATCCACCTTAAATGACGCAAGTTAGACATATTGGCTGGGGCATCTGTTAACTCCTCCCCTTCAACTGTCAGTCGGCTCCCAGTTCCGTTTCAGAATGCAACGGCTGCGTTTAAACATCCAATCAAATTGGAGTGGAAAAAACAAGTCACGCCCACTATTTTTCTCATTCGAAATTCCGTTTCACTTGGAAAGTAAAAACTATCGCAACTTCCGGTTCACGGTGACTTTAAACACCCTCCATCACATCAGATTGTAATTCTCTCTCTTTCTCTCTCTCTCCCTCTCTCTCTCTCTCTCTCACACACACACACTTAGAGCTCTCTCACATACAGCACTCAACATCATATAGGACACATGCTTAGATGTAGTTTTGTTTCTGGCATATCACAGTCCTGACACAGATCAGATGAATTCTGGGTTAATTTATCTGTGATGTTGAAGGACAGAGCACCTCGTGTGACTATTTTTAGCATCTGTAATATAACAGAGGCCTGAAGGGAGAGGTGAGACTCATTTAGAAGTCGATTAGGAGAGATCTGTCTCACATCTCTGTGTGATATACAGTAACACTGAATACAGTCTGATGAAGAGCGCTCAATTCATTATCAGATGTAATATCTCACAGAGGCTCTCATTATGAAAGCGTACTGAGTAAACTATAGATTCATATCTGAAGAGATGAAAGTGTGTGATGGAGTGTGCGGTGAGAATGAAGTATGGAGTGTACAGGATAGTGTATACAGTATGGAGTGTGCGGTGAGAATGAAGTATGGAGTGTACAGGATAGTGTGTGCAGTATGGAGTGAGAGTGTAATACAGTATGGAGTGTGCGGTGAGAATGAAGTATGGAGTGTACAGGATAGTGTGTGCAGTATGGAGTGTGAGTGTAATACAGTATGGAGTGTGCGGTGAGAAGAATGAAGTATGGAGTGTACAGGATAGTGTGTGCAGTATGGAGTGTGAGTGTAATACAGTATGGAGTGTGCGGTGAGAAGAATGAAGTATGGAGTGTACAGGATAGTGTGTGCAGTATGGAGTGTGAGTGTAATACAGTATGGAGTGTGCGGTGAGAAGAATGAAGTATGGAGTGTACAGGATAGTGTGTGCAGTATGGAGTGTGAGTGTAATACAGTATGGAGTGTGCGGTGAGAAGAATGAAGTATGGAGTGTACAGGATAGTGTGTGCAGTATGGAGTGTGAGTGTAATACAGTATGGAGTGTGCGGTGAGAAGAATGAAGTATGGAGTGTACAGGATAGTGTGTGCAGTATGGAGTGTGAGTGTAATACAGTATGGAGTGTGCGGTGAGAAGAATGAAGTATGGAGTGTACAGGATAGTGTGTGCAGTATGGAGTGTGAGTGTAATACAGTATGGAGTGTGCGGTGAGAAGAATGAAGTATGGAGTGTACAGGATAGTGTGTGCAGTATGGAGTGTGAGTGTAATACAGTATGGAGTGTGCGGTGAGAAGAATGAAGTATGGAGTGTACAGGATAGTGTGTGCAGTATGGAGTGTGAGTGTAATACAGTATGGAGTGTGCGGTGAGAAGAATGAAGTATGGAGTGTACAGGATAGTGTGTGCAGTATGGAGTGTGAGTGTAATACAGTATGGAGTGTGCGGTGAGAAGAATGAAGTATGGAGTGTACAGGATAGTGTGTGCAGTATGGAGTGTGAGTGTAATACAGTATGGAGTGTGCGGTGAGAAGAATGAAGTATGGAGTGTACAGGATAGTGTGTGCAGTATGGAGTGTGAGTGTAATACAGTATGGAGTGTGCGGTGAGAAGAATGAAGTATGGAGTGTACAGGATAGTGTGTGCAGTATGGAGTGTGAGTGTAATACAGTATGGAGTGTGCGGTGAGAAGAATGAAGTATGGAGTGTACAGGATAGTGTGTGCAGTATGGAGTGTGAGTGTAATACAGTATGGAGTGTGCGGTGAGAAGAATGAAGTATGGAGTGTACAGGATAGTGTGTGCAGTATGGAGTGTGAGTGTAATACAGTATGGAGTGTGCGGTGAGAAGAATGAAGTATGGAGTGTACAGGATAGTGTGTGCAGTATGGAGTGTGAGTGTAATACAGTATGGAGTGTGCGGTGAGAAGAATGAAGTATGGAGTGTACAGGATAGTGTGTGCAGTATGGAGTGTGAGTGTAATACAGTATGGAGTGTGCGGTGAGAAGAATGAAGTATGGAGTGTACAGGATAGTGTGTGCAGTATGGAGTGTGAGTGTAATACAGTATGGAGTGTGCGGTGAGAATGAAGTATGGAGTGTACAGGATAGTGTGTGCAGTATGGAGTGTGAGTGTAATACAGTATGGAGTGTGCGGTGAGAAGAATGAAGTATGGAGTGTACAGGATAGTGTGTGCAGTATGGAGTGAGAGTGTAATACAGTATGGAGTGTGCGGTGAGAATGAAGTATGGAGTGTACAGGATAGTGTGTGCAGTATGGAGTGAGAGTGTAATACAGTATGCAGTGTGCGGTGAGAAGAATGAAGTATGTACAGGATAGTGTGTGCAGTATGGAGTGTGCTTTCAATACAGTATGGAGTGTGCGGTAAAAATCATGAAGTATAAAGTGTGCGATGTGCAGTAGGGAGTGTGCGGTTGCGGTATACAGTATGGAGTGCACAGTGTGCAGTATGGGGTATGCATTATTCAGTGTGGAGTGCGCAGAACAATGTGTTGGGTATGCCGAATGGAGTGGACAGGATGAGGTGTTTAGTATGCAAGAGCTGATGTTTCCATCTGTAGTACACTGCACTGTTTTTACGTGATCTTGTCTTACAACATTGCATATTTAATTCAGTCAGCACTGTCCAGTTGTAGTCTAAAAAATGAACATTTTTAATTATTTAGCGTTGGTTGTAAATAATCATAAGAAATCATCAGCTGATTGGGCGGCTCTTCCGGGTGACGGTGTGTTGGGTGTTTTCTGCTCTTTGACCTCTTGTCTGTCGTGTCTGAATAAGAATACAGATTGGTGTGTACTACGGACGATAATAAATCACGAGGGATTTCTGAAGTGAAGCATAAACAGTGTGCTACTCTTACGGAGAGCTCATTACAGATTTATGGCCGTTCTCTGGTCTTGGGTGGCTATAGTTTTCAGATCGATGGTCTCGCACCCCCACCGCTGGCTCCAGTGCAAATGCATTGAAGTGCACAATCCCATTACTGGTGAAAGAGCCGGAAGCGCTCAGGAAAACATCTACAAACACACCCTTCAACACACACACACACACCGCTGTTGTTTTAGTGCTTCATCTCATCTCCAGCAGCGCTGGACTAAATCTAGTCATTCTTGTCACAAACACACTTTGTGTTTAACCCGGTAACGTCTGGTCTGGTTTGCAACTCGCTATGTCAAACGAGATTCATTTCTAGATTATTTCATTCAATGCATTGTATCAAAAATGATCTGTTTTTCTTCAAAATACCAGTTGTGTGGTGTGTTTGTCAGCGGGCCGGCCTCGGTGTTCTTGGCTGGGTCGGGATGCTTTTGGAGAGCACATTGATGTGGGAACATTAGTATTCACGTAGGGTGAAGAAACAGGTTGCCATGCGTTTCCAGATTCAGCGACAATCACAGAACCAGAATATTCTGAAGACAGTTGTTTGTCTTGCGAGCACACGTTATTCTAAAATCATAAATCAGAATAGTTCATGAATCGTGCTAATATAGTGAGTTACAGTGTAGTTGGGTATGAAGATGTAAAATCTGCGTGATGAACTCTTGTCTAGCCTTGCACGATCATACTTTACAGCCAGTGAATATGTTATAATCTGCTGCCATTGAACTTCTTCAACACCGTATTTCAATGCACGCAATCAATCATCTAAAAACCCCAAAAATGAACATTTGTGACCTTTGGAATGAAACCTTGCAACTCCATTTTTGATTTCAATTTTGCTATTGGTCAACCATCATGTTTGTCTGTGGGTTTTGCAAAAAAGTATTAAAATAGTATAAATGCAGTGAAAAATGTTGTGTTTTTTATTGCCTGTAAAGTGGCCGTTTTTAAAGAGACAAGCTTTGCGATGATTTTCTGACCTTATCTGGAGTTTTGTGCTTGCTTTTAAACATTAATATCACAACGATTATGCTCAATTAATTGTGGGAAGCGTAAATTGTTATCACGATTAAAATACGATTAATCGTGCAGCCCTACCTTGTTTGCAAGATTTTACCATAAAAGACCATCTTTTTAAAAATAAATATTGCTTTTAATATTGGATAAATAAAATATTGTAGATGCTTTTCTGTTCTTTTTCTATTCTTTCTATTTTTTTCCTTACTTATTTTTTATGTTTCCTCTTATTACATTTACATTTAGTCATTTAGCAGAGTCTTTTATCCAAAGCGACTTACAGAGAGTTCAGGGAGCAATAAGCGATATGTCTGTTTTTTTCTGTAAAGCGACAATGCAAAAATTGTTATAGAAGTACATTTGATATATAGAAATACATTTGAATTCTCAGTAAGAGAGAATCAGAGAAGCGTGAAAGTGCTTTTTCGAGACGTCTTACTGGAGGTTGATGATGGTCTTCAGGATTTATTGTTGTTCTGCACTCAACACACTGAACCTTCTTCCTCTGCATTTAAACATCAATACTCATCAATAATCTGAAGGATTCTGAGCTTTGTGGCTCACAGGCATCTGTCTGTCTGTCTGTCTGTCTGTTAACATGTGATTTGCCAATTCTTATAAATAAATTCATTGAAATAATACACATGGATCCATATGTTTCATTCAGTACCAGGACGTAAAATAGTTTGGTCGAATGAAACATTGATGGTTTGATATTTGTGTGTGTTGTGTATATTGAATTAAAGATATAGTTATACTGTAATTATTTTATTATTTGCTGTCAATTTTAACCTGTGTGAGTTTCTTTCTTCTGCAGAACACAAAAGAAGATATTTTGAAGAACGTTCAACGAAGAACTGACTTCCAACGTATGAACACAAATGTCATTTCTCAAAATATCTCCTATTGTGTTCCACTGATGAGTCATATTCGAGTTTTCACACGGTGTGTGATGAAGGTCCGTGTTGACGTGACGCGTGGGCAGAATGTGAAGTTTATACCCATGTGAAGAGATTATCCTGTTATATAAAATGTAAATGTTGAGATGTTTTCACATTATAGAGAGTTCAGCTTTTTTCCGTCTTTTGGCGGTCAGCGATTGTCTTTCTGTGAGTCGATTGGCGCGGGCGTCCGTTAGAGGAGACGCTGTTCTGAGGTCAGTTTTAAGTTCTGACCGACTGTTATCATTGGACTTATCAACAGTCCTGACTGACTTTAATGTCTTTATCAGCTTAACCTATCGGAAAGATCACCAGACAGCCGGAGGACGAATCTACTTCCTGTCAGTTAAAGATCTCCTGCTTACCGTCCATTAACCCCACTGCAGAATTTAATGGTCCACAAACTTCTCAAAGACGTGTATTGTGAATTATTCCGTTCATTTCTTTATTTATTGTTACGTAACTTCTGTGTTCTGGAAAGAGAAAATCTTGTTTGTAGCCTGCTTTAAGAATGTTGATTTGTCTGTCCCTTTAGTTCTCTAGTTAAGCTGTTGTTTCATTCATTGTCATAAATGGCTCGAGCAGACGGAACTGTAAACAAGCAAACAACCCAGAATGCATCAGTAAAGCGGGTCATTATCTCATAAGACACACATTCACCGTCGATTACGTCCCAGCAGATAACATAACACAAACCCGCTCTGAAGTAAACAGATGTCCCGCTAATGGCCGACTGCAGGGATCCGGTCTGCTCTCGTATAGATTTTCCCTTAAAGTTTGGTTGACGGTGAGTGTTGTGTTTGTGCAGCCCAAATCACATTATTTCAGAGGCCTTATCGTCTTTTCCATGTGTTAAGTTTGTGTGTTTTATGGTTTTTCAGTGCTGTCGCCCTTCCGTGAGGTTCTGGTCCAGCCTATTATCTTGCTGCGAAACCTCCGTTGTGTAAGATCAGGCGACAGATGGATGAACATACGGACACACGGATGCGTTTCAGCCTCGCTGATGTTTCATTATAGAGTCGATCATGAATGATACAGAAGGAATGGACAGCATTGAAAATCTGTTTATTTTTTTATTCAGAGATCTCAAAATGAATGAATTTCTTGTCATATTCCAGTAAGAGCCAATTGTTTTTGCAATCCATATCAATGTTGATATGTTTAGTATGTTTATTTATTTACATTTTATATGCTGATATGACTGATGTGTCCTAGTTTGAATCGCTCACGGTCGACTCAAAGACAGCCGTTAGCATCTCCATCTATTCCTGTTTTGTGCACAATCACGGGATGTGTGTCACGTTTCTATTCTGGCTTAAACGGTAACAGAAGACGCAGCAGATTCATGAAGTGGACGGCGTTGAGAGTTTCTGTACAGTAGGACATCACAATCCGTCTCTGTTTGTATTTCAGAAGGCCGTGCCAGTTACCAGCGGCTGAGAAGCGGCTCATTGTTGGAGGGTTAGTATATTTGTGCTTCGGTCCGTGAGTGAAGAGGACGACGGGACGTCTGCATGCGACACTCGAAACACACTTGACAATCGATTCAATCGGTGCATTGTGAGGGACGTGTTGGTGTGAGTTTGCTGCATTTGTCCATCGTCGTGAGAAGTGTCTCGCGATAATAAAATGGGATAATATATGGGCATGATGCTGTGTGTACCGCTTGACCCCATTTGCAAATGTAAGGCCTGTTTTTTCATCGTTGTAAGCAGGATTTAAATGCAGCTTTTGTGCACAATTGTCCCGTCTGTGCACAATAATGTACTGTATATTACTCACACGCTGAAGTGCTCTTACGTAACGTTGTTTTCTGAGGGTCACAGTATTGGTTTGACTAGCCGGACGCACAGACACACAATATTAAATGTGTTTTGTATGAGAAGAGAAACCAATAGGGATGTCAGTGTTCATGGTCGGAATAAGCGTGAGACCCCTGATGTTATGATTCCTGTGAATTTGTGTTTTTTTTCATGTTCTTTGTGTGACAGAATCGCTAATGAATTCTAGTCCTTGTGTATGTGTACATGTTGTTAATTCTTACGATCTGCACAGCGACTCGAGACCTGTGACCTGAATCCAAAGCTGTCTGAAGATGACAACATAATACAGCCAGAAGACCGAAACTAATGGCCTAAAACTCTAATGGATCCATTTAAGATGGAAGTAGGGCACCGGATTGCGGTAGACAGATGTGATGGGTCTGTTTGATGATGATGTGTATGTGTGAATGAGAAGCTGTGTGTCTGTGGACAATATTTCGAAAGACGTTGATAACCAAACAACACTGAATCACATTGACTTCCATTGTATGAACACAAAACCTCTGAGACTGAAGAACGAGTCATATACAGGTTTCAGACAACATCAGGATGAATAAATAATGACTTTGAGTGAACTTTTCCCTTTAAATACTCTCCTGATAACACAACTACGTCTGGGAGACGTCTACTTTTACATCTGCAAGACGTATTTTTGATTGTTTGCTCATCTGCAGTACATCTCTGAGACGTCTGGTCTCAGATGTCATGTAGACCTCTAGAAGACGTCTGTAAGATGTTTATGATTGAGAATGGATGTAAAACTGCTGTTTGTAAGACGTTTAGCAGATGTTTACACAGCAGATGTTTTCCAGATCTTTAGCAGACATCTTACAGACGTACCTGTGATATCTGGGTCGTGATATTAATCCCGATAGCACAAATACATCTGGCAGACATCTATTTGATGTCTGCATTTAGATCTGCAAGACATAGTTTGCTCATCTGCAGTACATCTCTGAGACGTCTGCTGTCAGATGTCATATCTTACAGACATCTTCTAGAGGTCTATGTTTACGATTTAGAATGGATGTAAAACTGCTGTTTGTAAGACGTTTAGCAGATGTTTACACAGCAGATGTTTTCCAGATCTTTAGCAGACGTCTTACAGACGTACCTGTGATATCTGGGTCGTGATATTTCCGTGACCTTGACATGCGTGAATAAAGCGTGTGAGCTTCATTAGTCAAGTATTGAGAGCTGTGACACAGCAGCATTGTGACCGAAAGCTGCATACTGTAATTCTCCTCCGAGTCTACTGTACATTAATATCACGAATCAGCAGTTTATACAAGCAGCGGTTTCATGGACGTTTGCAAAGTGCCTCTGTGGTCACTTTTGCCTCGCCTATGTGCAGCAATTTCACTCATACAAGACCAAGTCTTATTATCTGTTTAAAAGACTAAACTCACTCAAATCACTTTATAAGGTCCATATATTTCTGACCAAACCTGATATTAACTGCACCATACATTTTGTTTCTTAACCTCAAATAGTACGTAAAATCTCTTCATGGATTCGACAATTACAGTCTCATTTGTGTTCTGCCGATTTAGGAGCTAAATGTGTTTTTACTGTCATTTCATTTCTCTTCCAGGGTTTGTCATGAGGTGCTTTGTAAACTTTGAGTCTTGCATCCGTCTCATCATTGAGAGATCACTCCTATTAGCAGGAATGCAAATTTCTCCGCGAGGTGGTCCCGAGGGGTTGTGTGTTTCCTGTATGAGTGATGATGAAGATCTCATTAGTGTGAGTGCCGGAGTTCTGCGGTGCCGGACAGAAGATGGGGGTTGAGTTTGGGAGATTTAATCCTCGATGGCGATCCGGAGATGCGTCTATCCGAGCGCTCCCAGCAGGGATGCTCCTTCAATAGCGAACCCGCATTAGCGCGCCTGTCGTACCGCCCAGGGAATTAATCTGATCTCCCCGTCACTCAGATAGCGCTCCGTTCCACTCCGCTCATTTATTTAGGAGACAATAGATTTGGGACAGTTGGGAACGAGGACATTCTTAAGAAGATGGAGATTGGAGCTCGCGCGGTGAGGATTGAGAGAACGTCTCACTTACAGAAACACTTCTTTTGCAATGCTGTTTTTCGGATGCGTAGTATGGGAACATGAAAAATAAATTTGAATTGAGTTGAAGAGAAAAAAATCAGTTTTTTGGACTGAAAGTGATCTATAGAGGGAGAGGTCACGTCCTCTGAAACGGGCGATAGTCCGCTGAGATGTATTCGTGAGCTTCTGTTGTATGAGCGATAAGTTCTCACACATTAATCAAGTAACCACAACGTATGCATTTCTTATTGATGTGTTTTTTCTCGGAGACCCCTGACGCTCGTGGTTAACCGTTGTTATTGTTCGAGCTGAAATTGGTTGGTTATTCAGCAGAGTTTCAACACGAACCCGCTGAGCCGACGTGAAAATAATGTCGAAGGATTAAGCGGAAGGTCAGCCAAGGGTTTTGCTCTTTTTATTTCTCCGTCCTGCACTGCGAAATCCTAATTTGTGTAAAATCTTAAAGGGACATTTATCCAACTATATAAATTCTGTGTTTATTCACGTTCGTGTAGTTTTAAACCCGAATGTGACTCTTTACAGTGGAACACAAAAGAAGATACTTTGAGAAATGTCTCATTGGTTCAGTGTTGTTGGGTTATCAACGTTCTTCTAAATGTCTTCCTGTTGTGTTCTGAAGAAGAAAGAAAGTCAGACAGGTTTGAAATGACACAAGACGGAGTGTATGATGTAAAAAAGTTCATTTTGGGTGAACTGCAGTATGTTGTCTTCATAGGGGGCTCTAGTGCTGTAGCTGGCAGCAGGTTTGGTCCTGTCTCACTCTCTGATTGGCTGATGTCATGATCACATGACACCTGCAGCATCTGGATTCAATCACCTGTCATGCTGAAGATGTGATTATTACAGATTCAGTGCAGAAGGAATCACAGAGCGAGGATGTTCCTCTAAAGGGTTAAGGCTAGGATTTGTGTGTGTGTCTGTGTAGGTTGTGGGTGTCCGATTGAATATCCGATGATGGTTTGTGTTTTTTAAAGATGTAAGTGTGTGTCTTATGGGTGTGTGTGTGATGGTTTGTTTGTGTTTAGTGTTTTTGTAAGTGTGTCTGATGATGTGTGTGTGTGTGTGTGTGCGCGCGCGCGCGCGCGTGCGGCAGGTGTGTGTGTGAGACTGGTGTGTGTTATCTGGTGGTTGTGTGTGTTGAATGGGAGTGAATCTTTGTGTGTGTGTTATAGATTTAATGTGTGTGGTTGTGTGTTTGACAGGTGTGTGATGATTGTTCTGTGTGTTTTGCAAGTTTGATAATGTGTGTGTTTGTGTGTTAAATGTGTATGTGTGTTAAGGTCATCTATGTGTTTTTGACAGGTGTATTATCTTTATAAGTGTATCTGATGATCTGGTTGTGTGTTTAATGGGGTTGTGTCTTTGTGCTTGGTGTGTGTGTGTGTGTGTGTGTGTGTGTGTGTGTGTGTAAAGGTTGTTGTTGTGTGTTTGTAAATTGTGTGTGTGTGAGATAGGTGCGTGATGTTTTTTTGTAAGTGAAGTTTTGTAAGTGAAGTAATCTCATTGTGTGCGTGAGAGTGTGTTTTGACAGGTGTGTGTGTTTGTATGTGTGTGTTAAGGTTGTATGTATGTTTTGACAGGTGCATGATGATTGTTGTGTGTTTATAAGTATATCTGATGATCTGGTTGTGTGTTTAATGGGGGGGTGTCTTTGTGTTTGCTGTGTGTGTGAGATGTTGTTGTTGTTGTTGTTGTGTGTGCGTGTTTATAAATTGAATGTGTCTAATGATGGTTGTGTGTGTGAGAGAGATAGGTGTGTGATAATTGTTGTAAGTTAAGTGTATCTGATGATCTGGTTGTGTGTGTGTTTGATGGGTCTGGTGTATAAAACAGAACAACAGATGTGACTGTATGATCAGACTGCTGTGGATGTCATTGTATATCCCAACACAACACAACCGCAGAAGCCAGACTAACAAACATTAACACAAGTGACTGTGATGTTGTGATGTTACAGTATCATCAGAAGTGCACGTCTGTCTCATCAACTGAACAGCATCAAATATTTAGCAGTAAATCTGTTCCGCTTCTGATGAGATATGAATAATTTGTGTGATGTCTTCTCATTGCAGGGTCGTGATGTTAACAGATCATTCAAAGACAGATTATCAATCTGAGGTCGTCATGGGGTCGTGATTGTGATTCTGTCTGATCATCAGACTTGTGTAGTTTTACTTGTGTATAACTTATGTTTATAATACACTCAGAGCAGTTCTTTTGCAGATATACAGTATGAAAGATGCAGACATCAGGAGTCTCAGAGATGATGGCTGTTCTTCATCTTAAGTGTTTGTACCATTTAACAGACCATAACTGAAGTTACTTAGAAGTATGAACTTTTGACCTGCATCAGAGACTGTTCGAGACATTATAGACTTATGTAAAGAAGACACTGGGTTCGTTCTCGAGAGATACATAAGCAGTAGACTTAATCTAGATTTGCTTTCCATTTAATCTTGTTGCTGTCTATGAGAATCAATCGAGACATTAAAGAAATCTCATTTGTGTTTTTTATTCCCGGTGGAACAGCTCACATTGTCTGGAGAGATCTGAATCTAAATACATGAGTGTGTAGAAGAGAGAGAGAGACACGAAGTGTGTGTTTGCGTGGGTGCGTGCATGCGCGTGTGTGTGTGAGCTTTGACATCATCAGTGTAAAACAAGCATTTCTATGTAAATGGGAGAAAACATCATCAGAGCTCATGAAAATTGAGTCATCTGATGGAAAAAGTGTTGCTAGGAAACTCTCGACGCGTGGAAAAATCCTGTAAAGCTCACAAATGTATGTCTGTGTTTGTCTGCCTGTGTGGCAGAAAGATATATAGATTTGTTTTTTATTTATTCTGTTTCATAAAAGGAAAGACAGCGTTTGTTGTAAGACCGATAAATGTGAGACAAAGAAGTGATTTAACTCTAGAAATTCACAGATTGACATTTTTTTCTAAATTCCTCAATGCATATGGGGGAAAGAAATATAAAGTAAAAATGAAAAAGTGCAATAAATAACTTGTTCTGATATAGTATACGCATCACAGCCGAGAAAAAGAACATCTCAAAATGTATTCAGTTTTTCTGAATTGACTGGTTATAGGTATGTGTTTAGGTCAAATGATCATTTTTGTTTGATTCTGTAAACTTCTAACAATATTTCTCCCAAATTTCAAATAAAAATATAGTTTCTATTTGCATTTATTTGCAGAAAATAACAGAAAAAAAGCTCTGTATTTTTTCAGACCTCAAATACTGCAAAGAAAACATGTTTCTATCATATTCTACATGTATTTAGGAACAATTCTAAAATATTTTATGTGATAATCTGGATTTTTATCATTTTGCATATGTCGTGTCATGTTGTCAGTCTTTCACATATGCTGTTGGATGGACTGGAATGACCACAATACATCTACAAATGATGATTACATGAAAGTTTGGAATGGCTTCAAAAATTCTTCTTTTGATACCATTATCATCACCATTGCTGTCCTGAAAATACTCAAAGCCATAAATACTGATTTCTACTAAATATAAGTGTGATTTTTCACACTAGGCGTGTTAATATATTTCTGAGTTTGAGTCCGGGGTCTTTTCCACCCTCTAGGTCTCGCCCATCTAAAGCAGCTGTCATCTGTCATGTGCCCGTATTGTGTTGTCGTCATGATGATGTCACACTGAGTTTGTGCGGCGGGGCGGCTGCTGGTGGTCGTGATGAGATAACAGGCTTCTGTTGGCCTTGACATCATTGTGTGTCTGAAGTCTTGTCAGAGAGCATCAGACGTGACATTCAGACGTCTCAAAGCTGATGTTAATCACATCCAGTATAAATACTGAGAGTGACTCCGTTCATTCTGCCTCTCTGTACTGAGACGTGGCTGATATCACTGTTTAGCTTTCCGTCGCATGTATTTGGTTATATTTTGTTTACAGACAGATACAGAAAGATGTGATTTTCTTTGAGCTCGGGCTGAGATGTGCAGTAATGACCCAGTGGTGAAATGACATGTTGTGTTGATGGTGTGTTCAGGGAACCTCCTGATGTGTGAAGATCTGCTGTAGGTCATGATCCCAGAGGCCCTTCAGCCCAGAGCCATGAGACCCGTCTGCTCTCTTCTGCTAACCGTCTCGCTCGCTGTCTCCTCCAACTGTGAGTACACCTGTCTGTCTGTCTGCCTTCTTGTCTGTCTGCATGTCTACCTGTCAGCCTGTCTGCCTCTCTGTCTGTCAATCTTTCCTCCTATGTCTGTCTGTCTGTCTGTCTGTGTGTTTCTCTCTGTCTGTTTGCTTGTACTGTATGTCTTTCTGTCTGTTGCCAGGCTGTCTGTCTGTCTGTCGGTCTGTCTGTGTTTCTCTTTTTGTCTGTCTATCTGTCTGTCTGTCTGTCTGTGTTTCTCTTTCTGTCTCTCTATCTGTCTGTCTGTGTTTCTCTCTCTCTCCGTCTGTTTGTCTGTCTCTCTGTCTTGCTGCCTGTCTATCTGTCTGTCATCTTTTTGTCTCCCTTTCTGTCTTTCTGCCTCTGTTTGTCTCTCTGTTTACCTGTCTCTCTTTCTGTCTGTATGTCTTTCTGTCTATTTACCTGTCTTTCTGCCAGCTGCCTGTTTGTCTATCTCCCAGCCTGTCGACCTCTGTCTGACTCTTTCTATCTGTCTAACTGTCTGTCTGTCTGCCTCTCTGTCTGGCTTTCTATGTCTGTCTGTCCTCTAACCGTCTGTATGTTTCTTTCTCTGTCTGTCTGCTTGACTGTCTGTCTGTCTTTTTGTCTATTCTGTCTGTAATGTCTATTTACCTGTCTATCTGCCAGCCTGTCTGCCTCTCGGTATGGCTTTCTCTGTCCGTCTGTCTGTCTAACTCTGTCTGTCTATCTGCCTTCTTGTCTATCTGCATGTCAGCGTGTCTGCTTATCTGTCTGTCAATCTTTCTTTCTCAGTCTGACTTTCAGAATCTCTGACTCTGTCTGTCTATCTTATTTGAGCCTGTCTGGCGTTCTGTCTGTCTGTCTATATGTCCACCTGTCTGTCTCTCTCTGATGCTGATGTTCTGTTGTTTCTCTTTCAGTCTGGTTAGTTTGGGGTGAATCTTCAGGAGTCTTTGGTGGTGAGTTCTGCTGTCCATGCCAAATCTACTCTCATTTATTGAGTTCACGTTAAGGTTGATACTGTAACACCCTCACACACTTGTGTTAGATGATGTCGTCTGTCAGCATGTCCATCACTACATTAATACTGAAGACCCCAGAGGCCCTTTAACGGCTGATTTCACAGTTTTCCAGCATAGTTTGAAAGGGCTTATTGCTGTTTTAGAGTTTGTTTTTCCCGTCGAGATCTTGTGGCAGCCCGTATATGTATTCATGGGTAAAAAGAGGCCATTGTGGGGGAGCAGAAGATTAAAGGGATAGCAACACATCTCCCCGGCGCTCACTCTCGTCTCGCGTCTATGCAGAGCCGGACCACCCCCCACCCGTTTACCATCAAAGCCTCGAGAGCCCTGCGTGGTCTTTGGCAGACAGATGCGTTTAGTGTTTTCTGTAGGAGCTTTGATGTCTGAACGTTTCGTTGTCGCCAAAATCCAATTTGCTAAACCTTGAGAGCTGGACTGTCTCGCTCATAGATCGCTGTATAGCGTCTTCAGTATTGATGGAGAATGTTTAAGCCAGTCAGTGTTGACTGTAATGCTTAGTAAGCCCTCAACAGTGTGTAATAATGACATGTTCTTCTCCTCTGTCTCACTCGTGTCTCAGATGAGTGGTCCGGTTATGGACCTGTGTTTGAGGAACAGCCCGTCGACACCATTTACCCCGAAGAGTCTCCTGAGGATAAGATCACTCTGATGTGCAGGGCACGAGCACACCCACCTGCTACATACAGGTGACAGATACTGAGCCCTTACTAGTGCACACTCACTAGTGATCCCTTCTGCACTCTCCCTTACCAACAGATACTTTTGTACTGTTTAGTATGTTTGAACTATTCACAGAATGCATAATAAATAGCATAGCAAAAACATCACATTAAACATTACGGTTGTCTCATTCCCAAAACAATGATGAGATGATATGGTTTTAAAAATTATATTATAACTTTAATAATTATGATTTATGTTTCAATATAATTGTAATAATCAATTTATTTATTTTTTCAGAAAAAAAATAGTAGATTTACATTTACAAGAATTAAATATAATTTATGTAGTAATTAAATCATAATATAGATAAAAATATATGATGTTATATTATTGTTAATGTATGTATAAAGTATAATTTTTATGATATTAAAGTGTATTACATGAAATGAAATAATGAAAACAAAAATATAAAAATTAAATGTAATAATTTATACTACAAAAAGATCACAATATAAATGTTTTTAATATTTTATTAAAAATGTATATAACTATATTCCAATTAAAATTTTACATGATATTGTAAAAAATGTAATTAATAGATATCATAAATATATATATTTTAGAAGATTTTTTCCTGATGTGTTTTATTCAATATTTTGTGATTATAAATCTTTGTATGTCATTTATATTGTAAGTAAATCATAATATAAATAAAAGCATATTATATTATGTTATTGTTAATGTATGTATAAAGTAGAATTTTTATGACATTATGGTGTATTATGTTATGTAAAATAAAGTAATAAAAAACAAAAATATACAAATTTAATGTATTAACTTATACTACAATAGATACAATATAAATGTATTAAATATTATATTAGAAATGTATATAATTATATTCCAAATTAGATTTTGCATTACATTGTAAAAAATGTAATTATTAGTTATCATAAATATATTTTTACTAGAATAAAAAGAAAGACATTGTCTAAAAAATGTAATTGCAAGGTACATGTGAGTTTTCTGTTCTGATGTGATGTCATGTGATGTGATGCATGTTTACAGGTGGAGATTAAACAATGCAGATATTGTTATTCCTGAGGGAGGTGACAGTCCTTACAGTCTGATGGGTGGAGATTTGGTCATCAGTTACCCGGACAGAAGCAGAGATATTGGGAACTATACCTGTGTGGCAACCAATGAGTTTGGGACGGTGATCAGTCAGACGGCTTCTGTCCAGTTTGGATGTGAGTTCATTTACAGCACTTCTTCTCTTTAACAACATCTACCAGACGTTCACTGAAATCTTCTCTGTGTGTTTTAGACCTGGACATGTTCTCCACGGACGAACGAGAGGCGGTCCATGTGAAGGAGGGGCAGGGGGCGGTACTACTCTGTGCTCCGCCCCCACATTTTCCAGGTTAACCTGCTTTTACCCTCATAATTAAACAATATTTACTTCATACCCTAAATAGATGAAATGACTAATCACGTCTTTTCTCTCAACAGAAGATTTGTCCTTCCGCTGGATGCTGAACGAATTTCCAGATTTCATTCCTCTGGATAAACGTCGCTTTGTGTCTCAGACCACCGGGAATCTCTACATCTCCACAGTCCGAGTCGCAGACAGCGGGAATTACTCCTGCTTCGTCTCCAGTCCGTCCATCGCAAAGAGCGTTTTCAGCAAGTTCATCCCTCTGGTGCCCAGCCCCGAGCGTGAGTGTGTTACTGTCACAACATCAAGCAGCAGAGCGCCATCTGCAGGCCAGTGTGTGTACAGAACTTCATGTCATATTTGCTCTGGTGCAGGTTCTCTGAGGAAATACCCCGCAGACATTAAAGTTAAACCTCCAGACACGTACGCACTAATGGGTCGGAACGTCACGCTGGAGTGTTTCGCGCTGGGAAAGTAAGTTGAAAAACAAACGCACACACGCATGGACACACAAATGTTATGTTTTTATTGCTGTTTGTGTGCTCGTGTGAGTATGTGTGTGTGCGTTCAGCCCCATCCCTCAGATCCGGTGGAAGAAGGTGGACGGTGAACTGCCCCCCCACCGTCACGACATCAGTATGGCCGGGAGTCTCCTCCATCTCTACAACCTCCAATACGAGGACGAGGGCTCGTACGAGTGTGAAGCGGAGAACTCCAAAGGCAAAGACAAACACAAAACACATCTGTTCGTGGAGGGTGAGAATTATGAGTACGTCTTACACACGGTTAAGCTAGTTAGTGCTACTAGTTAACTCGCGTTCGTGTGTTTGTCAGGGGCTCCTGAGTGGGTGGAGAAGATCAGCAGCTCAGAGAGAGACATTGGCGGTGATTACGTCATGTCCTGTGCGGCCAATGGGAAACCCAAACCTCACGTGCACTTCCTGAAGAACGGACAGAAGGTACAAGTCCATCCAGTAATGGTTTCTGATTCTGTTCTCCTCATACTTGATAAATAATTCTGTTACTGGAAACTCTGGGGTTGGTGGATAACTGCGAGATAAATGAGTTTGTGCTGTTGGCTGTGATCCGTCTGGAGCGAGTTCTCATTCCGGTTACATAACAGTCCCAGCACGAGCCCGTTCCCATCTAAAGACCTGAAAGAGTCTTTGCAGAATACAGGATAGCAGGAGGGAATGCAAATAATCTCCAGACAACATCATCTCGCTGCTTCAGCAGAAAATCATGTTCTTTTCAGTACTCGAGGATTATTAAAAAGACTCATTTAACAGATTTTTTTAGATTTACTTCATTAGAATATATTTAACATTTGGTGTCATTTTGTTTTGCTTAGCAAAATCTATCTAGATTTTTATTAACATTAATAAATTATAACATTTATATAATTTATATATATATATAACATTTAGTAACTTTTAGTAATTTCATGTATTTTATTGTAATTGTTTAGATTTTTTCTGAGGTTTTTTATTTTAATATTTTGTGATTATTCATGTTTTTATGTACTTGTTATTTTATTATTAAATAATACATTGTATTTGTTTAGAAAAGTCTTGATCTAAAGATTTTTATTTTTTGTTATTCATATTTAATTTTTAATTTTGTTTTTTAATAATAAATTTTTTGTTTAGAAGATGCTTTTTCATTCAATATTTTGTAATGATTAATCACATTTTATGTACTTTTTATTTTATATTAAATAATACATTTTATATGTGAATAAGATGCTTATATCTGAAATCTGTCTTATTATTCATTATATTTTATGTATTTATTTTATTTTATATTAAATAATACATTTCATGTGTGTAGAAGATGCTTATATCTGAAATCTTTCTTATTATTCATTATATTTTATGTATTTATTTTATTTTATATTAAATAATACATTTTATTTGTGTAGAAGATGCTTATATCTGAAATCTTTCTTATTATTCATTATATTTTATGTATTTATTTTATTTTATATTAAATAATACATTTCATGTGTGTAGAAGATGCTTATATCTGAAATCTTTCTTATTATTCATTATATTTTATGTATTTATTTTATTTTATATTAAATAATACATTTCATGTGTGTAGAAGATGCTTATATCTGAAATCTTTCTTATTATTCATTATATTTTATGTATTTATTTTATTTTATATTAAATAATTCATTTCATGTGTGTAGAAGATGCTTATATCTGAAATCTTTCTTACTATTCATTATATTTTATGATTTTTTTATTTTATATTAAATAATATATTTTAGTTGCGTAGAAGCACTGAAGTATTTTACATATCTTTTTGTTAATAGTAAAATGTAATGTACTTTTTTATTTTGTCATAAAATAATATGTTGTATTCATTTAGCACATTTTTTTTAGTTAATTTAGCAGATTATTCAATTTTATTTGAACGTTTGTTATTATTCATAACAGTTGAATTTCTAAACTTTATTATTAAATAATACATTTGATTCAATTTCCTGATGCTTTTATTTGATTTGATTTGATTTTTGTTATTATTAATAACATTTTCATATATTTTACAGTGTTTTCAATCCTTTCTCATAGCCTTTGTTGCTGACATGCCATGAAAGACTAAATCCAAAAAAGATCAAATCCTTCCTCGTTGACAGACAGTGATGAACATCTCTGTACTTCTGTGTTTTCATCAGTTGGTAAAGAACCACGAGATACGCTTCACAGATCTGACATTTGCTGATTCTGGGATGTACCAGTGTATTGCTGAAAACCGCCACGGGACGATCTACGCCAACGCTGAACTCAAAGTCTTCGGTGAGCTTGGATCTCATTGCTTGTTGACCCTAAAAATGCCTAAACAAAATTGTTCTGGACTTAACACCTCGTGCTCTTTTCTCAGCCGGCGCTCCTTCGTTCGAGCGAAACCCAGTAAAGACCAAAATTCTTGCAGCCAAAAACGGACGCGTGGTGATCGACTGCAAACCGAGAGCGGCACCGCGGCCGGCCTTCTCCTGGAGCAAAGGAACAGAACTCCTCTATAACTCCAGCAGGTCAGAGGTCACGTCTGGTGCTCGTGTCTCCATCGCATTCCTGAGTTCACATCCTGTTAAACAATAAAATCTTTTGTAATTGCAGGATTTTCATTTGGCAGGACGGAAGTTTAGAGATTGTGAACATCACTACGTCAGACAAGGGCGGATACACGTGTTTCGCTGAGAACGACAGAGGACGAGCCAACAGCACGGGATCTCTGTCCGTCACAGGTACAAACTGATCTCAGAGCAGATGAAATGTGAATTCAGATTGGTGTGTATGAACGCATCTCTCGCTGTCCAACAGACGCCACTAAAATCACTCTGGCTCCGTCTAACGCTGATGTCAGCGTGGGGGAGAGCGCCAGGATGGAGTGCGGCGCGTCACATGACCCGACCCTCGACCTCGCCTTCATCTGGTCTGTCAGCGGTCACGTGATCGACTTTGACCAAGAGAGAGATCATTACCAACACAAAATGGTGACGTGATCAGTATTTACACAGCTTTTACTGCTTGAGTATTATTTTTAAGTAAGAAAGATGATTAAAGTCACATGATTCATGCTCAATCAGGACGGTCATGCAGGGACGTCGAGCTCCGAGCTGTTGATCAGTAACACACAGCTGAGACACGCGGGACGTTACACCTGTACGGCTCAGACGCCCGTAGACGACATCACCACCACCGCAGAGCTGGTGGTCCGAGGTGAGACGCTGACCTCAGTGTTTATTTGTTTATCGTGAGTGATGTCATGTGTGATTCTCTCTCGTCTCTGATAGGTCCCCCGGGTCCTCCCGGTGGTGTGCGTGCGGACGAGGTGACAAACAGCAGCGTGAGGGTGACCTGGAGTCACGGGACGGACAATCTGAGTCCCATCTCCAAATACATCCTCCAGCACATGGACATCAAAGCAGGACACGACTGGAGAGAAGCCTCCACCTGTGAGTGTCTCTGTGACGACCTGTCAAAATAAAAGTCTTGACATAACAAATGATGACACACCCACGTGAAAACACAGTGTAGTCATTTTATATGATTTACTTGTAGTAAATATGCTAGTGCCACATTTTCATTTAATCATTTCTAGATGTGTTGCGGTCATTCCAGTCCAGAAATTCAACATTCCAGTGTTGAATTTCAACAAAAAGTGAGAATCGACTGATCTGTTTGTGTTGGTTCTGTGATGTTCAGCTCCAGTGAATGTGGAGGGTAATGCAGAAAAGGCCACAGTGATCAATCTGACACCCTGGACGGATTATGAGTTCAGAGTCATCGCCATGAACACACTGGGCACAGGACCACCCAGCGACCCCTCGCCCAAAACCACCACAATGGAAGCCAGTCAGTCTGACATTCTCAACTTCTACATAGTTGATCATTACTGATAATCATTTCTATTGTGTTTCATGTATGAAGGGATGGAAATGTCAAAGCCTTATTGTTTTGCATCTCTCTGTAGGACCTGTGGTTGCACCATCAGATATTGGAGGTGGAGGAGGAACCAGCAGAGAACTCACCATCACATGGACGGTACCGGTTTCTCTCTGTGCAAAGATACAAACATTTTCTAGAAATTGTTGAGACGTCATTGAAAATAAAGCACTCTTACAAAATAACACGACAGTAATGAATTTAAATGTTTTAAATGTGTGTGGCCCGTGTCTATTTGCAGCCCGTCCAATCACAGTATCACTACGGCAGTAACTTCAGTTACATCATCGCCTTTAAACCTCATGACAAGCGCGATTGGCTGAAGGTGACCGTCTCAGATCCTCACGCTCACAAATACGTCCACAAAGACACGGACATCCCACCGTCCACGAAGTTTGAGGTGAAGATGAAAGCGTTTAACAGTCAGGGTGAGGGACCGTTCAGCCTCAGCTCCTTCATCTACTCGGCTCAGGACGGTCAGTGGGTTTTCACACTTAACTACATATGTCTCATTTAAAATGATGTCATATATCATCATTTCTTCTCTAAATCTTTGTTCTGAAACATTGAGGGCAAATGTCAGATATGAGATCTTAAAAGGGTCAATGTTTGATGTTATATTAAAATTGCATAATATAATTTTAATGTCATAATGTAATGTAATGTTTTCCAGCACAGATTGATATTTCATTTCAATTTTATTTCTGAAGCGTGCATGTTTTCCATTGCAGGACATATTTTAGCACAAACACTTTTACATATTTTGTATTTATAGTTTTTACTTTTCAGTAAATATACAATATACAAATGGGTTGGGCTGTTTAACGATTAATAGCATCCAGAATAAAAGTTTGTGTTTACATAATATATATCTGTACATTTTTCATATTTATTTTGTATTTATAAACACATAGGCATACACATACATAATTAGGAAGTATTTGTGTGTATATATTTTTATTTATATATTATTTAAATTTTATATAAACTTTTTTGTTATTGTTATATTTGATATTTTCTTACATATTTAATGTATGTGATTGTGTTTATAAATACACAAATTCATATGCACAGACATATATTATGTAAGCCCAAACTTTTATTCTGGATGCGATAAATTGTGACTAATTGTTGAACAGCCCTACAAATGAGAAAAAATAACATAGAAACATCGCCACAAACAATTATATAACTTGAAAAATTATGAAAGACAAAAGAAACAAAATAATTTTAAAATTAAATAAAGATAATAAATAGACATTGAATAAACAATTATATATTTTTCAAAACATGATGATGAAATTATAATATACTGTATATATATTTTTAAATATAATTTAGTTTTATTATAATTATTATAAATAATTACATTTATTTTAATAAATGTAATTTTTATAATTAACTCAATTACCTTAATACATTTATAACTTGATAATAAAAATGATTAAAAATAAATAAATAAAAATTGATGATAAAAACGAATATTTAAATATTCATTATATATATATTCATTATATATAAATATTAAATATTCATTATATATTTACTAACGTTTCAATTTCTCTAATAAATGTATTTTTTAATTCTTGAAAAAGATATCAGCTGTCTGATTCAGTTGCATTTCTATGTTCAGCTCCCTCAGAAGCACCCACTATCGTGGAGACGAGGCCGCTGTCGGCCACTGAAGCCATCGTGTGCTGGATGCCTGTGAACTCACAGACAGTAGAAGGATATCAGGTTCATATGAACCCCTCTTTAAATCTGCAGGAGATAGTGTGAAATATGTCTGTTTTCCACTCTTTAAACATCTCAACATCCGTCAGGTGCGGTACTGGAGACAGACGGTAGAGAACGAGGCGTCTGCTCAGCGCGTGCTGGTTCCCAGTCAAGAGAACCACACGAGACTGGACCACATGAAACCCAACTCTCATTACTACATCGAGGTGCGAGCGTACAACGGCGCCGGTTACGGACCGGCCAGCGTCCGTCACGAGGTGCACACGAAGAAAGCGCGTGAGTCTGAGCTGCACGACAATTATTCAAACATCTAAATGATGAAGAAATAATATGTTGAAGCAAACTTGATTCACGTATGTGTTGTTTCTCAGCTCCCAGTCGGCCGCCCAAAATAGTCGGGAGGAAGATGCATTCCAACGGAAAGAAATTCAACATCGCCTGGGAGCAGGTGGAGCCGCTGGCCAACGAGTCCACCATCGAGGGTTATAAGGTCGGCTATTGATACAATTTTACTTTCAGCATTTGAGTTATAACATTCATGTCATACGTGTTGACCTCTGACCTCTCAGGTGCTGTACAGGGCCGAAGGTCAGCCCAACGGCAGTCTGTACACCACAGGAAAACACTCCATCGATCTGCCCATAATGAAGGGTGAGTACCTGGTGGAAGTGCGCGCTCACAGCGCCGGAGGAGACGGAGCCGTCGCACAACTGCGTGTGTCAGGTAATCGCTCAGATTCACACAAGACGCAGCTCTCTGTAGGGTTTGAGTTTGAAACCGTGATTGTTTTGTGACGTGTGTGCAGGTGGAGGAGTGCTCGTGGCTCGGTCTCTCAGCATCTTCTCTCTGATGGTCACGGCGCTCTTGACTTCTCTCCTCTGAATGTAGATTCAGTCTTCACTCTGTGAATCAGAACTCTCACGGGATGAATCGCAGACGCCGTACGAACCCACTGATCTTCTCCAGCCGGGATACAAATGAACATCCGGGACGGATTTAACGTCTGAACTCTTCGATATGCCTTATAACATCTCACAGTCTGATTGTGTTGAAGCATGAGCTCGGAGGACGTGAAGCAGGAAGTGCTCGTGTGAACGTGTTTTGGTGACGGACGGGATGCGTCTGACGTTTGTCTTTATGTAGTTTGAATATCAGTTGCTTTCTCTTCGTTCCTGTCGTCGGTAACTAAAGCGCATCTGTCCGTGAATACAGTCAAAGCAAAACAATTCGGATTCAACTCTTCACAAATTCTACATCATAGAAAAGAGAACGGACGGAACGGCACGATCATCATGCTAGAGTATTATTATATATGCAATAATTGATAAGCTATTCATCTCTTTATTCAATGTTTATATTAGCATATCTAATAGAGGGACTTAATAAAGAGAGAGAGAGAATGTCTGAGTGAGTGAGAGAGTGAGTGAGTGAGTGAGTGAGTGAGAAATTCAGGGTAAGAGAGAAAGTGATAGATTGTGTGTGTGCGTGCGTGCGTGCGTGCGTGTGTGTGTGAGAGAGAGAGAGACAGCGGAAGGGAGTGAGTGAGAGATGGAGTGAGTGAGCAAGTGAAAGTGTGTGAGAGAGAGACGAATTGGAGTGAGTGAGTGAATGAGTGAGTGAATGAGTGAGAGAGAGAGTGAAGGGCTGAATTGTGAGCGAGGGAGTGAAAGAGAGAGAGAGAGAGAGATGGACTGTGAGTGAGTGAGTGAGTGAGTGAGTGAGTGAGTGAGTGAGTGAGTGAGTGGGTGAGTGAGGTGAGTGAGTGAGTGAGTGAGTGAGTGAGTGAGTGAGTGAGTGAGTGAGTGAGTGAGTGAGTGAGAGAGAGAGAGAGAGAGAGAGAGAAGAGAGAGATAGAGAGAGAGAAGAGACAGAGAGAGAGAGAGAGAGAGAGAGAGAGAGAGAGAGAGAGAGAGAGAGAGAGAGAGAGAGAGAGAGAGAGAGAGAGAGAGAGAGAGTGAGAGAGAGAGAGAGAGAGAGAGAGAGAGAGAGAGAGAGAGAGAGAGAGAGAGAGAGAGAGAGAGAGAGAGAGAGAGAGAGAGAGAGAGAGAGAGTGAGAGAGAGAGAGAGAGGGAGAGAGAGAGAGAGAGTGAGTGAGTGAGTGAGTGAGTGAGTGAGTGAGTGAGTGAGTGAGTGAGTGAGTGAGTGAGTGAGTGAGTGAGTGAGTGAGTGAGTGTAGTGGATTAGTGGATTAGTGGAGTGAGGTGAGTGAGTGATTGTGGAGTGAGGTGAGTGAGTGAGTGAGTGAGTGAGTGAGTGAGTGAGTGAGTGAGTGAGTGAGTGAGTGAGATGAGTGAGTGAGTGAGTGAGTGAGTGAGTGAGTGAGTGAACTTGACAGGACAGACAATGAAGATTAAAATGCAGTGCACGCTGCTTTGTTGTCTTGTTGGTGGTTTGTCAGAACCGCCTGGTTATAAGGAAGGATAGAGTAGTTAGTCACGTAACAGAAATGAAGTGATAGTGAAAATAAACTTCGTTTTTATTTTCAGTTCGTACGTTCTGAGCAACGTTTTTGCTTAACCACAGTGTACGTGTTGAGCTGCATGTGCGATGGTAATTTAATGGCCCATAACGAATTGGTCAGTTCTGATCTGGGATTTAACCACGAATAATCTGTACTCTGATAGTGCTGTCTAATTTCATCATTCTGGAATTCAATTTGGTGTGTTTTGTACGCGGACCATGTATGCTGTTTGTGAGTTTGTTTATGTTCTCTATTAATCAGGATGTCTGTGTTGTGCAGTTGGTTTGCAAAGCGTACTTTACTGTAAACGGAGAAGAAAAAACAGGGAGATAAAAACTTAAGTGGTTGCAGATGATCTTACTTGTTTTATTTGCTTTTGACATGTAAAGGAATTTAATGATAGCTGACGCCGATAAGTTTCGCATTTTCCTATTTGACAAACTCTTATTGTTCACATTTGATGGTTCTATCCAGTACTAGGAAGCAGATTTTTACTTCATATTTTGGCAGTTTTAGGAGGATGAAACTTGAGCCTCGTTGTGTACGTTCTTCATCGTGTGTGGTGTCGACGTGAATCGTAAGATAATTGTTGTGTCATGTGGTCGTTTCTTCAATATGTAAAACACCACAGTGCTTTTGCGTCCTGATGTTCCCATGCTGCGAGAGAGAGAGAGAGAGAGACAGAGAGAGAGAGAGACACACAGAGAGAGAGAAAGAGAGAGAGAGAGAGAGAGAGAGAGAGAGAGAGAGAGCACAGAGAGAGAGAGAAGAGAGAGAGAGAGAGAGAGACAGAGAGAGAGAGAGACAACAGAGAGAGAGAGAAGAGAGAGAGAGAGAGAGAGAGAGAGAGAGAGAGAGACACAGAGAGAGAGAAAGAGAGAGAGAGAGAGAGAGACAGAGAGAGAGAGAGACAAAGAGAGAGAGAAAGAGAGAGAGAGAGAGAGAGACAGAGAGAGAGAGAGAGACCAGAGAGAGAGAAGAGAGAGAGAGAGAGAGAGACAGAGAGAGAGAGAGACCAGAGAGAGAAAGAGAGAGAGAGAGAGAGAGACAGAGAGAGACGAGAGACGAGAGAGAGAAGAGATTTTATTGCATGGATGCCTTGAGCTTTAGCGGCTGCAGTTATTCAGATGTCAGGTGCATGATGGGTAGTGAGCGGTCTGATCTTCATTCTCATTGGTCGTGTGTTGCTGGATAGTTCTGTGGATTTAAACTGAACAGATCTGTTTGTATAAAGACTAACTGTCTGTCAGTGAGGATCTGCTTCATTCAACAGTCTTCAATTAAAGTTTATAGAGACCAAACCAACACGTCTCCTGTGTCTCTCATTCTCACATCAGTAGAGACTGAAGATTAGCTAAAAGGGTTGTTCAATGACACTATATACAGTATATAAAAAGCTGTTTTAATAACGTCTTTAATTACTATAAATGTGCATTTATATGTGTATTTTTTTATGAAACACAAATAGCCAAACGGACAAGATGAGCATTATTCTGGCCAACAGAGTTTGTCTAGCATAATTGTTAAATAATGAGTATCTATTGCTCACAGACCTCATGAGTGTCTTTCACTGTATTCACTGTTAATGATGTCATAGTACCAAGAATTATCCAGAAATTACCAAATGAATTAATAAAACGAAATAAAATGCATTTAATATGGAAGACATCATTGGGGTGGTTCAAACTTTTAGGATAGATTTTGTGTGTGAGAACATGTTTCTACATTGTAATAATTTAATATGACTCTATAGGGAACATTGGTCCCCACAATTACAATTCTTTGATACCAGTTCTGTTAGTTTGTACAGTAGCCCTATTTCTAAAGTGTGCCTGACTGCGATAAATTGTGACAAATAGCTTGTGGCTGCACGGTTTCTGTGTTGATCTTTCACCTCAAAAAACAAGAGTAAGATGGGGAAAGACGCTCTCTTGGGTAAGATGACTACATTTAATTTCCTTTTGACCAAATGATACCAAATTTCACTTGACCGTATTTGTAAATTGTGCACTAATTCATATTGTCATTTCTTCTGGGTAATGATATCTGTGAGAATAATCCCATCAGAATAGCTGTGAACTGTGTGTTTATATTACATTGAATATTAATAACGTATATGTATTTTTGCTTTTAGTATCTGATAGAGCCTTTGGACCCAGAATTGCATTAATGCCCTATTACTAACAGGTTCAAGCAGTCCTGACAAGCGCTAAAATCCATGTAATTCTGCTGAGATCTGCATGGATTCCGTGGATTTTAGGTAAGCATACACGCACAACTTGAGCGCATTAGGATGCGCTGTTTGCGTTGACTGATTTTTTTTGTCTCCGGACGAATGATTTGAGACGTTTAAGATGAAACTAACCGCAGAGGAATTCAGGAAACATCATTTAGCTAAACCATTGCCATGGCAGTACTACACATGTGTTGTGGGGGTGGGGTGCGCTGTAACTCATTATTAGTTAAAGAGACATGCACCCAAAATGGGTTTCTGTGAGCAGAGCTGTTTTTGACGAGGCAAGAAGGGTTTTGTTTACACGGCCATTGAGTGTTTTTAAGCAAAATATGTTCCAGACATTTCATGAAGACCCTAATAAATCATACCAACTTGTTGAAAGTGCTCGTCTGAGGAGACCTTTAAAGCCTTTCTTCAACTGGAAAAAATAGTCCCTCATCATCAGTGAGCAGAAAAACTGCCCCAATTTGAGGGCTGGGGCCTTCGAAGGATGCATTTCAAGATCAATTGCGTCACAGCAGTGGGACTGAAGGCTGGTAAGGCTTTTTTTACCCAGGCTGAGAAGGATAGAATGAATGTTTTACAAATTCCACATAAAGCAACACTAAAGGGCGGTTTCCCGGACACGGATTAGTTTAAGCCAGGACTAGGCCTTAGTTCAATTAAAGTTGATTTTACAACCATGCCTTAAAATACACCAGGGCCATTGTTTTGTCTCAAAATACACAGGAGTAATGTTTTTTAAGATGTATTGTCACAGCAAGCTGTTTTCAGTTTAGGCATCTTTAGTCTAGGACACCAAGCAAGACAGACTTCGATAACATTGTACGTGGAAAATATTCAAAAATCTTAACAAAATAAACTGGAGAAAATAAATTTAAGGGACAAGGAAAGAATAAGTGACTCCAAAAATAAAAGAAACAATCATAACAAAACAAAAACTATCTAATAACCCAAAACTAAACTTACTACCAAAGATAAAAATGTAGAAATAAAACCACATTCGTGTCGCATACATCATGCTCAGTATAAATGTGGAAACGAACACATCAAACAACCATTTCTGTGTCTTGCAAACAATTACACCAGTCTAGATATTTACACAGAGCCTAAATTCTAGTGCTTTGGTAGAATTAAGCATAATTAACAACTCAACCAAGCAGTGAGAGTAAACTTGTAAACAAACTTAATACAAAGGACAACGCAAGCGAAAATAACCAAGCACGTATTGTCACATGGACAGCCGCCCGCTGGCTGACTAACGGCACTCAGTGGAAACCCGCCCGTTTTATACAGGTGGAACCTTCCCGATTGGCCAACACCATCAGTATGAAAATCGAGTGATGAACTGAAAATCCAATAGACAAACTCTAATAATCAAATCGAATGGAGCGGAAAAAGAATAAAAAGACAAAGGAGCACAACAAAACTTCAAAATACAAGTATAATGTATCATCTTCCTCTTCTTGTTCTGCCTCTTCATCTTTTCTTCTGTTTTTTCTTCTTCTACTTCTTGTTCTTCTGCTGCTTCTTTTCTCTTTTTTGTCTTTTCTTTTTCTTCTTTTTTTGTTCTGATTCTTCTTTCTCTTTAAAAAGTTAAAAATGAACTAAAGTCATATTTTTTTGTATTATTTACCTGTAGTTGACAATCTGATGAAAACATATTTTAAATACTTGTGTGCCAAATTGAAAATTAGTTGATATTGACCTACTTTTTTTGTACAAAAGTATGTATGCCTCGCAACAGAACAGGGTAAGTGGTTTTCTAAGGCAGATATCTGGAAAATAAGAGCAAAGAACAAAAAGTACAAATCCAGAACAAAGTACTAGCCTAATGAATACTGATACTCTCACAAATTAAACGCATTCTTAAATTATGGCCTATGCCAACTACAATTTAAAAAAACCAGATTTTTTCATCCACAATATTATTTATGTCTCCTTTGCCTTTTGTGCCTAAAAGTATAGCAGAAAAGACAAATCAGTCACGTACAGTATGCTGTTCCAATTGCTTCCATTGTTTACCTCATTTGTAAGTCGCTTAGGATAAAAGCGTCTGCTAAATGACTAAATGTAATGTAAATTACAATTACCAAACAACAAGTAAAATATGAAAAAAATATGAATATAATATGTAATTACATATAATATTATAAAACAATAATATATATAATATTAAATGTAACAGTATTGTGTACAGTATGTCTGTGCTTTAAAAGTTTCATGATGCTTTTGAAAAAATAATACTGTAGAACCTTCTGTCATGGAAGAAAGAAAGGATTGAAAGTAAATAGGTGATAGTTTTTCAATTCACTAATTTATCAGCTAGGAATAGCCTACAAACTTTTCTGTAAAAGCGTATTAGTTAAGTGCAGCATGATGCAGGAAAATGGTTGAGTATTGTTGTATGGGTATAAAATATCTGTATTCAATGCCTAATGTCAATGTATAATCTTGGTTCCTCATCTGTTTAAATAAAAGCTCATTTCCAGACGTTGACGTCACGTCAGGTCGTCACGTGGGTCACCCGTACAAAAGGTCAAGACGTTCGGCCAGATGTTCGATTATTAGACGTTGGTTCGGTCGATCGGACGTTAGTTTTGGCACGCATCCCGCGCCATAGTAAAGTATCCTACTTCTTCAGTCACGTCACAGGAAAATAAGTGAACAGTGTCATGTGAGGTGAGCCAGGGTCCTTAGTAGAACTAGTGCTATAGGGTTGACAAAAATGTTGACAAAAAATGTGAGTCAGTATCCGAATTTTCATAGATATCATAAACACTTTCGACGCATCTGCAGCAGGCATGTATTTTGACATGATGCGTGATGCACATAAGTTCACGTGACTCGCTGAACACGTATTTTGACATGACGCACCACAGACGACATGACGTGCTAAATACATGTTTTGCCGAACTTCACATTACTGCTTCCCCGGAAGAGGAGTCACGGATCGCCACTGATAGATACCTGTATCTTTAGTCTTTTTTTTACTAAAACACAAACATTTTGTAAAGATGCTTTTGTAAGGTTACGCCCTTTAACGCCTTTTGTTTATTATCAATAATAAAAGTGAAAGCAAAGCTGCAAGAAGCACTTTATATAGTTTTTCTAGCAGTCAGAAAAGTATTGCTTGAAAATAACGAGAATGGCCTTTGAAGTCCGTGTCTGGCTTACTAAAACTACAATTAGAACAATGTCAGTTGCAACATCATCTGAAGAATTTCAGAGAACCACAACAAAGGACCTGAAGAAAAAAGCATTACAATTTATCCCTGGAGTAAACGGTAGGTTGGAGGTTTCTCTCATAATCACCACATTTCATAACTCCGATTATGAAACTAACTATATTAAATATTTTATTTAAAATATTTTAAATTTAAGAAAATGTACATGACTTCTATTTCAGATGTTAACAGTCTGGGGATGGTTTTTGGAATATATGATCTCGAAGACGATAAAACACTTGCATTTTACAAGATAAAACATTTGTCTATTGTTCAAATCGTTTTGAGAATGCCTGGTGGGGGAGGTATGACCCTTTTACTTAATTAAGATGCCTTTCCTGAATGTCATTTATCAACTATATATCTGTAAAATGACTTACTGACACCTTTGCTGTTTTGAACCCTGTGAACCTCACCAAAAATAAATTTAAACTTGTAAATTTTTATAGAAAATATAAAAAAAGAAGTATATTAATCGAATGCACAATATCTGTAGGCTATTTATTTTGGCTGACTGTGTGCCATTCTGTCTCAGTTCTGAATATGGATAGTTTGTGGGTTTTTTCCTATAAAGCTGAAGAGAACAACAAATGCTATGGATGAAAAACTCACTAATAATTATTTACTGTATGTGTTGAAACAACTATAATCCTTGTGACTGATACACTATGTTTAAATTTAACTCTGCAGGCCCACCAGAGGATCAAGATGAGGGATTTCCTAGGAGTGAGTCTATGGAAAGATTACATTTGAAAATGTAGCTCTGTTAGATTCACTTAGGGACAAGGAGGAGCACAAATACACAGCTTCACACGGTTCAAACATGTGTAAACGGACTGTCTGTTCACTGCATTGATGGTTTGGTTTGAACTGACCTGATTTATGAGCGAGTGACTCCCAGAGGAGGTGTGTTAGAAATAGAAAGACAAAATTCATTCTAGGGAGGAAAATACAACATATAGCTGTTATTTGTCAGTGTGTCACATACGTGGGTGTGAAAAAAAGGAAAAAAGTGAAAGTGACATTAGTCAGGTATAGTGACCCATACCCGAAATGTGACCTTTTATGTGCGTTTAACCTATACAGTGAGTAATGAACACACGCACAGCAAGTGGTGAACACACTTACACATGGAGCAGTGGGCAGCTATCACTGCAGCGCCCGGGGAGCAGGGGCACCTCAGTCATTGCCCGCCAGCCCTGAGGATCGAACCGGCAACCTTCTGGTCACAAGTCCCACTCTCTAACCATTAAGCCACGACTGTCCCTTAAAGTGTGTGTAGCATTGTGTTACCCGGACAGGGATTAGATTACGCATATGAACTACAGCCATTTTGTAAAGGCTTTTTAATATTTATGCACTGGAGGAAGTGCCTCGGATTTCTTGTGAAATACAAGAATAGAAACCCTACCAAAGAGCACCTTCTGGGATTACTTAACAAGTTTACTTCACAAGCAACGCTCCTGGATGATTTGATTAGTTTTTACATTTATGCGTCTCAAAAAAACATTGTTTGTGTGCACCTTGAGACAAAACAATGGCACTGATTTATTTTTGTTTAAACAGTTCTAATATTTATTATAGTCTAGGACAAGTCTTATTCCCGGAAACCACCCCTTTGTTTTCTTTAATCGCTGTGATATCTGAGTGTGTTTTAGGGGCATGTTGTCATTTGCAGCTGAAACTGAAAGCAACAACAGTAGAAAAGGAACTGTAGGAACTGCTCAACAGCAAAGAAACTAGACTCAGTTTATATGAACCTGTGATAACTGTATGAACAGTTGTAACATATGCACAGTCTATGTGAGCTGAACTGTGGATCAGTTTTCTTTGCTTTGAAAGATGTCGTCATTTAATGCATTTTGTTCCAATGTACAAGAATACTTTTCTCACTTAGACACAAACTCTACCAAAACTTTATGGGGCGGTTTCCCAGACAAGGATTAGATTAAGACAGGACTAGGCCTTAGTTAAATTGGGATAATTAAGTTGTTTTAAAAAACATACTTAAAAAAACTTCATATATTTTAAGATATGTTAGTGCAAGTTGTTTTTGATCTAGGCATCTCTCACATTTAAGTTAGTCTGAGACTAGACTTAAGCCCTGTCTGGGAAACCGCCCCTAAATACTATAAAAGCCAATATGCAAATGCTTACATACTCTTTTCAAAACTGTTAAACTTAAGTTCAAAACTTACCACAATACCAAAATGAATAAGACAGAAATGTGCAACATTTCTACAGTAATACTATATTGAAATATATCCTGATTTTAGAAAATTAAATACTATCAAAGCAGTTAGATTTAACTCGACACTTTTTCACATTACCATAAATCCAAACAAGTCAACGTGTGGGAATAATTGTGTACTGTAGTGTAAACACACACCATGTGCAGTGAATTGTAAGAGTCTCATTCCTGTTTTGTAAAGAAACAATGAATAATGTTACTGTTCTTGTCATGTTTCTTACAGTAGGGTGTTTTATGACTGGGAATATGACTTATGAATGTGTGTTTGTTTCAATTTTAAGGATTCTTATTTTTCAAGCTACTATCACACTTTATCCATAGACAACAGCATGGTGTTTATTTATTAAATAAAGTGTCTTATTGAGTCCTGTGTGTTCTATTCTTAAACACGAGAGCACTACTTCTTCCCTTCGATTTTTCCCCATGAAATTTCAAATACCAATATACTTCTTAATATTATATACTGTAAATGTCTTCCTGAACTGTTTGTATCCTAATAATTCTGCCATATTTTTTGAGAATATTCTTTTATAATTGTTTTTGCCTCACCTTTACTTAATAAAACTTTCATTTCTATTATTTGTGACTTAATGGATACTTTGGCTAACTTATCTACTACTTCATTATCCTACATGTGCAGGACCCCTAATAAAAGATACCTTCAGATCCATATTATGTAATCTCTTTATAATTTGATATACTTCATTTAATACATCTATCCTACATGGTTTCCCTGTTTTAATACTGGATAATGCTGACATACTGTCTGATGCAATGAAAACATTATTTTCCTTCTTTTCTTCAATCCACTTTAATCCTATCATTATTGCGACCAGTTCTACTGTATATACAGAAAGATGATCTGCTGTCCTTTTTTTAATGTTGTATTTAGGAATATATACTGCATGTCCTGTATTCCCATTCTTTGGATTTTTTTAACCATCTGTAAACTCTGTTGTATATTTCCTTTCCATAAAATGTTTAACTATATACCATTCAGGCAACTGTTTCATATTTTCTTTTAATTCTTCTCGAATTTGTAAGTCAATTGATGGCATTAAATAACCAGTAAGGAATTTCTGAATATGATATTGTGGGGCAATACTGTATTTGATCTAAACCAATTTCCCTTGCTTTTATATTACTTCTCCATCCAAAACTTCTTAATTTTGCTGTATTATGTTCCCTACACTCCTTAACTACATTCTTTGCAGGGTGCATAACATTATGTCCCTCTAAATTCACCCAATACGACATCATCATTTTCGTTCTCCTTATAATCAAAGGCATCGCTCCCATTTCCACATGAATTGCTGCTACTGGTCTGACACTGAACATGACACAACACAGGGTATAAATAGAGTCCATGGGAATGAGGTTCACATAAGACAGATGTTTAATTAAGATCAACGTAATTTAACAAGACATCATTGGATTATTATTTCAAAGTGTATTTCATAAGAACGATGTTACTCAAATGCAAATTAACTCAGTTACACGGAACCCGGTGAAATGAACAAACAGTTCATTAAATTCAAGGGTGTGTGTCGGTTTGGTTAATTATTTATAATGTAGTGACTAAAGTCAGGTTTAGATGCAGTTTTGTGTGCCCTTTGACCTACAGAACAGGTTTAGTGTAGTGAAAGATTTGATGAAAAGTGAAACTGTTGATGATAGTTGTTACACATCATACTGCAGCAGACGAACAATCTTATAGTGTCTTTTAGCCTAGAGATGGGGAAATGAAGCCTCATAAAGCACTGAGGCTTTCCCCTGACTGCTTCGAGAGTGTCGAGAACAGCGCCATCTGGTGCTTATTTAAAACAGCAGCCAGAAGCCTGTGGAAGAAGCTCTGTCAGATGAAGCAACCGCACACACACTCCATAGTTACAATGTTATGTGTACAAATAAAAGCCTTACACGCTTTATGTTTAGTTTGTCTATTAAATAAACTCATTTAACCATTAAAGTGTGACAATAAAATATTGTCTTATACTATGGAATTCCTTTTGTGTCAATAAAAATGAACGCAAACTTTAAAAAAACGAACAAAAATATACAATGAGAAAGAAAAAAAAACACTTTCATAATGAAATCAATAAACTCAAGTGCAATAGTGTGACATGATATTCAAATAAACTGCTATTTTTCTTAGCAATTTTCCTAGTTTCGTTTTTGCAAGTAATAGTTTTGAATTCGCGGCTAGATTTTTCGTTTACGCTTTTTTAAGTTTTCGTTCGCCTCTCTGGCACAAACTCACGTGTGGGCGGGACTTATGGCCGCTTTACGCTGATTCGCTAGTGAGTTTTTGATTGATAGCTCCCTGACAAGTAAGTCGATACTGAAGACAGTACAGTGCAACGAATTTTAGAGAACGATCTGCATGCTCATGTTTTTAGACGGCCCTAACATTTCTTTGATGAAAGTTGTCCAACATTAAACATTTAGCTACTTACATTGCACTCTTTCTGCAGTTTCTGCACTCTTTTCCTAGACAAGCCCTGAATTAGTTAAAAGCGCCCCCTTGTGACTGCAAAAAGTATTACGTTAAACAGACCGTATTCATGTTTCAGCTGCGGTTCTGTTACAAACTTTCTGCATGTGTAATGTACAGAGTTATGCTCGTTTGTTTCGAATGTGTTCCCAAAAGTGAGTGATTTTACTTTAATAACTAATAACCTTTATGAGCAGCGTTTTCGGTGTTAAAAAAAGGACTTTTAAAATTGTAATTTTGTATTTCCAGTGAGAGTAATCAAGCTATCATCTCTTAAAGATTCCTTCATCTCTGAACGGACGACTTGTGACTGCTATTCACTAGAGCCTTCATACAACCACAAGGTGTTTTTGCTCCTGATGTTGATGACATCTGCGTGAGTGAGAGTTTTAATGCATGGATGCCTTGAGCTTTATGGCATGCAGTTATTCAGATGTCAGGTGCATTGGTCGTGTGGTGGTTATTCTGTGGACCTGAAATGAACAGATCTGTCAGTGAGATTCTGCTTCATTCAACGTTCTTCAATTAAAGTTTATAGAGACCAAATCAACACGTTTTAGTCAAGATCAGTCAAAAAGAGGTTTGTTGATATATTGTTAAGATAAGATCTATAGCAGAGTTTGTTGTCACAAGCATAGGACAGTCTGGACCACCTTAATTGTGGGATGTATAACAAACTAAACGGTGTTTATCTGAAAATGTAAAATTACAAAAATGTTTCTGTGTAGGTTAATTTAGAGTTTGGAGGTAGGATATAGAATATACAGTTAAAGTATAAAATGTATGTTGTCTATACAGTCTATGGAAAGTCCACACAAGTGTGTGTTTGTATGTGTTTGGTTTATCTTTTACTAGTGCCTGGTGGATCTGGTATGATGTTTAATGCTGTTTTTATTGCTCACCGACAAATATGATGCTTTGTGACTGATTCTTCTCATTTAATTTTAACTTGAGACCCAAACATGAAGATGATGGATTGCCCAGGAGTAAGTCAATGGAAAGATTACATCTAAAAATGTAACACAATTCACAACTTGTAACAAATTCAAACATGCTCCGTGTTCACTGCAGGTAGATTGTTCCTGTGTATCATCTAAATGTTAATTGTAAAATTAAACAAGTGTACCAGGAGCAGTTTTGTTACATGATTTACAGAATCACCTACTCTTTCAGAGAACTGCGTAAACCCTTTTAAAACGAAACTATCCACTTCAAACCCCAGACAGACGCGTGAATGAAACTGCAGTTGGAAATGTTTTATTCAAAATGTCATACAACGAGAAACGATACGATAAAAATGACTATTCGCTCGGAATTGCCCTTGTGAAAAAGTGCAGCGATTTAGGTGAGTTTGGTTAAACCCATTTTTTAAAGAAACAAGACCTTTTTACCATTAATTAGCTATATTACAATTTAAAACAAACAATACAATTGAACCTAACGAATGTTAAATACGTACAGTTAAGTTTCATATCGTAAATTCTTTTTATATGGTAACGTTAAATGAAAGATGAAAGTCTGACTATTCATTGTTATTAGCGCGTGGTACGTCTGACATCCTCGTCTGATCATGCAGTAGAGGAGGCTGCTGTGGGCATTTATAAAAATGTTTATACTTTTCTTCATAACTCACAGACTACACTGGGCGAGTCATCGTTTGATGCAAGAAAGAAATGAAGAGTTTGGTTCCAAAATGAGTAACTCCGTTTTTAGAATTTTTCAAAAATCATGTTTTTTTATTGTGCATTCTAATTAATATCAATCAAACTGCAGTTGGTTAGTTTTGATTTAAGCCATAATAACTCAAAAAATTCAGCTAACTAACACAATAAAACATGATAACATAATAAAAACATTATTTATTTCAAATTTAGGTGCACTAACTAATAATACAATATATAGGCTATATTTTCACTGAGGATAAGACTATAAAAGCTATGAAATGAAATGCAAGAAGTCTGTCACTTTGTAACATTGATTCCCATAGTATTTATTTTCCCTACTATGGCAGTAAATGGCAGATGAGGGCTGATTGGTTACTGATATTCTTCCAAATATCTACATTTGTGTTCAGCAGAACAAAGACATTTTTAAACAGGTTTGGAACAATCTGAGGGTGAGTAAATGATGACAGAATATTCCTTTAAAGGTTATTTTCTCAATATTTAGATTTTTGTGCGCCCTCAGTTTCCAGATTTGCAAACAGTTACAGTGTATCTTGACCAAAAATTGTCCTATAAATCACACATCAATGGAAAGCTTATTTATTCAGCTTTCAGATGATATATAAATTCCAATTTTATGACCCTTATGACTGGTTTTGTGTGGTCCAGGGTCACATATAATTTGTGCAATGTCTTGTACGAATTTTCTGATCAGACCCATATGACGATGATCCAGATGTTTTAAGAGCAGGATTGTCCTGTGGTCACATCACTGGTCCAGAAACACTGACAGAATACTGCAAAACACAGCTGGCTGAGGTAAGTGTTGTTTATCATGTAAACGTTTTAAATAAAACAATTACGTCAAATTATCCTTTTCTTCTCCATTCCTCAAGAATGTTGTGTTTTAACCTAAGTTGTGTTTGCAGACAAAAATAAATCCTTTGTGATAATGTCATTTTAAAGCATGGGTCCCCAAATTTATCGTGGAGGGCCAGAGATTAGTTTCAATCTGCCTCAACACACCTGCCTGCAAGTTTCTGCTGTGCCTACACTCTTCAAATTTGTTGGTTGTGTTATTTATTTATTAAATTTATTACAAATGATGTTGTCCCAAGAAATATCACAGAGATGCGTTCAGTTAAGGACAACACATTAATCCACTGTTTTAAGAGTGCAGTAAGATCTTGATTAGCTGTTTCAGGTGTGTTTGATTAGGGACCAGTCTGGGAACCCCTATTTTAAACTATTTTTAAATGTATAGAGATCATGCTCAAAAATGTAAATTGCAGGGTAAAGCAGAGCTGAGATGCCCTTTGTGTAATGAACAATGGTCCTACAGTGAAGTGGAAGAAGTAGCTAAACTGACACTTGAAGAGCAACAATTCTTTCAGGAAAAACTTGCCAACAACGCTACTAGAAAGGAAGACATCAAGAATGTAAGTATACTTCCTAGATCTGTATAGACATCAGTTAACTAGGAATTCATCATATACAGCATTTTCTCTTTTTTCTAGTGTCCTGGTTGTAACTGGTTCATCGAGAGAACAGACTCAGCTAATATTTGTGTTGAATGTACAGTGTGCACTGCAAGAAATGGCAAAACCTTTGAGTTCTGTTGGCAATGTGAAAGAGAATGGAAGGGTCATCGTCCTCGATCTGATCGATGTGACAATGAAGGATGCAGCTATCTGGATTTACTTAGAGATTGTGGAACTATCACTTTAACAGATGCTAGTAATATTATCTGTCCAGCTGTCCGTGCCTGTCCAACATGTGGCTTACTGATTTCACACAGCACAGAGCACTGTAAGAACATTATATGCATTAGATGCAGAAAAGAATTCTGTTTTTCCTGTCTCAAGCTCACACCAGAGTGTTTGAAGACAAGTACATGGTGGGTTCCCTGTTCAGATGGTGTGGCTGCACGACAAACATCAATTCCATTTTGGAAAGATAACCAATAAATTACAAACACAAAGACACTGTAAAGAAAGTATGTGTAGTTGCATGTAAGACTGACACTATTGTATAATTGAATAAATCTATATATCATAAAATACAGTAGATTATACTAAGTCTATTCTTAATCAACTTGCGTCTGTTTGTGTTTATTACTGTTTTGTCAAGTAGTGTACGTACTAACTACTAAGATCTTTGAAGTGATAGGCCTATAGTTGAATATTATAGTGAGAATTAACTGTATAATCCAGGGGCATAGCAAGTCAGCCCCGGGCCCATATGCAAACATTTTAACCAAAAAAAATTTAAGACAGTCTTTTTACAGACTGCTGGAAGATTAAAAGAATCAAATGGACTGCTGCAGTTTGGAAAAACAAATGTAAAGTTTTTCCAGCATTGATAAAAAGTCAAGCATGGTGATGATAAGCGTTGGACACACGTCCTCCCGGACTTTCTTTATAAAACATCATTTAAGGATGGGCTGGATATTGTTTCGACCACAGTGACATAAACACTAAAGCTGAACGGGTAGCACCACTTTAAAAGTGCCATTCAAGATGAAAAGATCAGATGCGTCAGATTTTTATCTTTACACAGATTTACACATGATCTCATTAATAATGTCCAAAATGACAGAAAATCAGGATTACACATCATCACATGCACAAAGCACAAATTGCTCAAACTCAAAATTGTTTTGACTTTATCTCACTGGCAATTGATATGTGCAGTGTCAACACCAACTAGAGCACTTGCGCTATAATCCTTGACTGACAGGACAACTGATTTTGCAGTTGCCTTGCACTATAAAAAACAACCGAAGCGCATACTGTACATTTAAAAAGTTCATTTTAAAAGGCAGGGCACCTCAAATTTTTAAACATTAAAAAACGCGTTCTGTGTGATCAGGGTCCAGTTGCAAGAAACTCCTTAAGTTAAGAAAACCCTTAACTCTAATTGCAACAGGAGTGGCGCAGAGATGACATATTTTTGCAGGCCAACCCGAAAATTAATGTCGCAGTGGTTCTCTTGACTGAAAGCCTATGCATTTTCCCCATGGACTTTTGGAAGATTGCAAAAAATAAGGTTTGTTTACACGTTTTGTTTATCAAGATGATCTTTACAAATCTTAACAAAATTTTGTGTAATGTTTGCCTCCATATGACAGGGCGTTGTCAGCTGTCATATCTCCCACATGAAAAAAATGCTGTGGTCTACTTTAGTATTTACTATGAAAAACATTATAGTTTATATAGTAAATACAATATAGGCCTACTTTTTAGGATTTTTGCTAGACACAGTCACTTTTTAAAAATAAAACAACTTGATTTTACTCACAGCATTTATTTTAACTGTCATGTTTCGATCAGTTCAGCACCAGCAGAAGTTTGTCGTGACCTCTGACAAAATGAATCCGAGCAGGTTGATCAGGAAATGAATCATTTTCTGTTGTGTTTAGTCTAGTACATAAAACATACCATTAAGGTTTAGAAACCAGTTAGACATGTTTAAAAAGTTCAGTGAACTGAAGTGGCAGTCAAATTAAAGCTTTCTTAAAAGTCACAACTTTACAATTAATAAACCAAATTTACACTCGGAATTTTTTAAAGATGGAGGTTATAGCTGAAATCAAATTGAATGTCATAAATATGTTCTTGGAGCTATGTTCACTATTTGTGTGTGTTTTCTGTTTTCAGGCATGAATTACTTTAGTGGTTAAAAAAGTGGTTTATAGAAGAATTTCTGGAATATGATTGGGTTTTTTATCATTCAACTTTCATCAACTGGTTATTGCATAGCAATATCCATTGCTTAAGGACCACATACAGTATGTCTGTCATATAATGCCCTAGACTTCAGAAATTTTTACTTAGATATATTTATTATGAACAGTGATATGTCACAAAACAAAGAATTGTCCAAAATCAAGGATCAAAAGAAATAAATACATTTAATTTGGCAGACATCATCAGTGGGTGTGTGCGTCAGATGCTGCTCATCTGTAGTTTAAATATCTCACAAGAGCTGCAGTAAAGCTGACCTGCTGAACAGGTTTAGTGTGATGAGAGATTCACATGCATTTAATGAAAGGTGAAACAGTTGGCTAGTTGTACTGAACGGAGGAACAATCCTCAAGTGTTTTCTTATAAGTTTATTAGGTTGCAGCAGATTCAAAATGAATTTTCAAGTTCTCATTAACTTTAGTGACAAAAGAAATAAAGCATTAACCGTGGCAACTTCTGAAGAAGAATTTAAAAAAACCACTGTTCTAGAGCTAAAGAAAATTTTTTGCAGTCTGTGTCCTCAATCACCTGGTAGGTTGAAGGTTTATTTAATCTCCAGAGTTTAAGATTAAATAGATTATTTATATTTTTTAGGGAAAATATTATAAAGATGGATCTTATAGCTGAAATTAACTACTAATGTAAAACATTTCATTTAATCCATGTTCATGATCTGTGTTATTTGTGTTTATTTTTTGTTGTCAGAACCATCAGACATTAGAGTGGTTTTTGGGAGAGATCTACTGGAGGACAATCAAACACTTGCATATTATAAAGTCAAACATTTATCAGTTCTGTTCTTTGTGTTAAAAATGCCCGGTGGTGGAGAAATGGAATACCGGATTTTCATTGACTTTGATGATAAAAACAAAACTGTTAGAAGTATACTTACATTACAAGGGATCAGTTCTGAAGAATTTAACAACACCACCATTCGAGAGCTAAAAGAAAAATTTTGCTCTTCAATACTTGGAGCACCCGAAGGTAGGCTTTAACTGAGAGAAAGTTTTCTTATAGGGTAGAACTTATTAAGATGGCGTTTATAGTTGAAATAAACTATTTATGCCAAACATTCATCTGATCTATGATCAATGCATCTGTGTTCGTGTGTGTGTGTGTGTGTGTGTGTGTGTGTGTGTGTGTGTGTGTTTTCTGTTGTCAGACCCAGATCACATAAGAGTGATTTTTGGGAAAGATCCACTGGAGTACAATCAAACACTTGGGTTTTATAAAGTTGAAGATTTATCAGTTCTGCGCTTTGAATTAAAAACGCCTGGTACTGGAGGTATGACATGTTTAATGATGTTAAATTATGCTGTAGTTCGTTGTATTAAAGGATTTTGCTTATTTGCTAAAGAGATAAGGCACTGTATATGTATATAAAAAACTTCTATATATTCATGTGTTGACACAAATATGATGTTTTTTATATATTATATTTTTGTCCTTTTCATTTTATAATTTTTTACTCAGGAGCCATTCCTTTATCTGTTTTTTTCAGGCAGATGTCCTGAGTAAGTCTGCAGAATTAATTACTGCAATAAGGTTCTGTTTCTGTGTTGTGATGGTATAGTTTGATTTTAACTGACATTGATCTGGCTTATGAATGACTCACATGTATCAGAGGTCTCACTGAAAATTCTGGAAAATAAATAAATTAAAAGAGCCATTTATTTATTTATTAACTGAATCCATTTATATCCATAATGTTGTTTCAAGAGATATGAACTTGTATCCTCAGTCTTATTTTAACCTGGCTTTATATATTCTAGCAATGTTTTTATTAATATTGATTTATTGATTTTAAGGGCTTGTTTTACATACACAACATCGTCAGATCTCTAAAATGCTGTAAGATTAAATAATGTGACTAATCCACACATGATAACCACATCACTACTACAATATATACAATAAAGCTGAGAGTCTGATGTGTAAAAAAAGTGTAAATACTTCCATTAACCACCAGCTGTATTTATATATGTATGTCTCATGTTTACTGTTGATAAACGAACCAATATTTTGTACATTATTACAGTTATATGCAGTTTAATTTTAGGCAGAACAGTTCTAGTGTAAAAATGTAAATGCATTAAACAATGCTTTGTGTATATTCATTATATGACCTCTGTATTAAGGCATATTTCCTCCAAATTTCTCCCAGATTAGTTGTTGTTGACATTCTATAATAGTAGAACCTTACGTTTGTTGTGATTGTGAATGACTGAGATTAATCTTTTTAAATGTGTATGATTGCATGTTTAAATAAATATGTACAAATGTTTTTATTCTGTCTCCCAAAATTGTCTGAATATTATTAAAATAGCCTTTAAATTATAGGCTTATAATTTAAGACCACACAAGAACTTGGAGTTTCACATTGCATATTCTTTAATGTTGCTCTAAACTGAAAATCATTTTGATACACAGCAACCATCATACTTTATCAAACGTTAGCAAACACGTTAGGCCTCAGCTGCATTAACAGTTGTTTTTAGTAATGCTTTAGAATGTTGGTCAAATTAAGAGATAATTATTTCAATTGTATTGACATCTAACCTCAAATAAAAAAAAAAGCTTGTCCATTCACATCAGATTTCTCATAAGTGAGACGAAATAAGCAACACAAAAATGCTCTGGTATACATTACAAATCAATGGCCAACTACTGTAAAGTAATGTTATACTTAGTTTGTCCAATAAGTAGTTTTGATAGTAGTTTGTTTTTTGCATTTTCTTCTGTAGTAATATTTCCCTTTTCTGACCTCATTAGTGAAATGGTTAAAATTGTATTATGGGTTAGGATTTGCTTTATGAATGTAGCTTTAAATTCAAACTGAGCTGTACATGTTTTTCCTGAAAAACACATTTTTCTCCTGAAAATGTTTTCCAGGAGTCTGTACCATTCCAAAGGTAAAAGCACTTTGGCAAAACTGCCAAATAAACACAGAACTAAGGTCAATTTTCTAAAGTCAAATTTCTGACATCATGCTGTGGATCGGAGTACCAAATTGAGGGCCTTGGCACCCAGGACAAATAAAATCTGTCAGTCTTATTGGGTCGGATCCAAATGCAGCTTTTTTTAACAGACAGAGTGGTCAGACGAGCAAGGGTCGACATCTAGCAAACAATATCCAAAGGAGCAAAACAAGGGATAATCCAGTGACAGACAGTCACAAAAAACAACAAAACAAAAAACACCAACACTAACCCTTTCTCTCAACAGGTATTGGTCTGGCTTTTGTTGAAACCAGTAACTTTGTATTGGCACCTATTATTGCTCCTGTATGACATATCGCTTATTGCTCCCGTAAATTGCTTTGGATAAAAGCATCTGCTAAATGACTAAACGTAAATGTAAATGTAAATGTAAAACAGGACCAGGCAAAGGATCAAAAACAAGGCAAGGATAATCTCTTAAAATGAAGCACTAGACGAACAATACTGAGCAGTGTGTAAATGGAGTGAGTGTGGCTAGTGTCTGGGTGATTGACAGGTGAGGGTGTAATCAGAAGGGATCTTGGGAATAAGAGTCCGGGGTGAAACAGTCAGTGTGGTGTGTGGCGACCTCTGGTGGCAGGAGCAGATATGTGACACTTGTAGAGCTCATGAGAGTTTGATCTAACAGTCAGAGTGTTTGTGAATGATCTTCTGTCATGATTGTGCGATCACCGAATCAGGCTGAATGTGATCTTCACTCCTAATAGTCTTGTGATGTTCAGTTTTCATGAGAGGTTTCAGTTCATGATAGTTCTGCTTCTGGTTTGATCCAGTGGCTGGAGTCTCTGATCCTGCTGATCTCTGTGTTCAGCATATTTTAAACAATAGTAATATTTGCTTAGGATAGTAATTTAACATGATATAAATCATTTGATTATATTACAGGTCAAATACAAAATTAATAAAATCTTATAAGATGCTGACTGGAGAAGGTTGAATTTTGTATCGCTGTGATCTGCTTGATTTTGTAAACGATACTAACCTGGCAGAATGTCAGATATTCTTTCATCTCTGTGAGATTAGAAGAGTGAGAGAAAAGATGTGGATTAGTTCAGTAAATATAGTAATGCAAAAGTGAAAAAGCTCCAGGTAGCATTTAATGATGCATTAAGAATTTTGCTTAAGTTTCCAAGGTGGACAAGTGCAAGTCAATTGTTTGTGTCTAATAATATCCCCACATTGCATGCTGTGTTAAGGAGCTACATGTACAATTTTATATGCCGAATAAGTAATTCAAGAAAATCATGATCATGGTGTTAAATAATGTTACAATAAGTTAGACAAGGTACTCATCCTGCTTTTGGAAACATTGGCATGCAAGCTTATATATGTTTAAATAGGGTCTGTTGTAAAAAATAGTTTTCTTTTTCTTTCTCTTGTACTTTCTCCTGTACATTTTTAATATGGACCTAAGGGTCTGAAATAAAAGCATGAATAAAAGCATGACTGAATCTAACAAGTAGCATCATGAATTAATCTAGAGCTTCAGAGATGAGAAGAGAGGGACAGCGTTCTGTAATGAACATTAACACCTAGAAAAATCAGATTTTACTCACTAGGTGCAAGTTGTCCTGAAATCATCAACGACATGATGAAGAAACATTCAGAGGGATACAGAATGCATCTCAGATCCATCACTGCACGCTCACCATTTACTGGTGAGAAACAGAGAGAATAAAAACATGTTTAAACACCATCATCAATAAATTCAAGCAAAATGAGAAAAGATTCTTTAAAGGGAACAGGGTACAGATAGATGGGTGGCTTATCAACAATGGCAGTGATTTTATAAATGTGAATATAAAAAACTTTAACTTTCACGGTATTCATAACATTAAAAATATATGTTAGGAGGCCGGCATTTTATTTTGCATGAGAATACTTGATATCAAATGGTTGCCACCCAAACCCGTTCTCACTTGCTACAGCGAGGTACACGTGTTTTCCATATATGTAAATATATCAGTAAAATAAGATGCCAAACATAAAATCTAATTTATATAAATCACTGGGGTGACTCAAAGACCCAACTGAACCTAAATACATCTTAACAATAACAGTCTGAATCTTAATAATGTAAAAAAAAGTTTACCTGTTTTCAGTATCAGTTCAGTCATTAGAGCAACAGCGCTGATTACAACAACACCAACTGAACCAAACACATAGAGAGAGACAAAACGGTGAAAATCTGTAATGAAAGACAAAGTTAACACACAGAATGAAGTTCAAACAAACAAAAAAAGAGATTCCTGCACAAAGTGACCTTTCTCTCTCTCTCTCTCTATAAATATATACATATGTATATGTTCAATTATACACACACACACACACACGCACGCACGCACGCACGCACGCACGCACGCACGCACACACACACACACACACACACACACACACACACACACACGCACACACACAAACACACTTGGTTGGACACCCCTTGGGGACAGTCCATAGGCGTAATGTTTTTATACTACAAACTGTATTCTATCCCTAACCCTATCCCTAACCTAAAGATCATAGACTACTTTGCATTTTAATTTGTAAAATATTTTCTGTACAATTTATTACTTTGGTCCCACGGTGACACAGAGTCCCATGTGGTGTGTATCAGGTTTAGGTCCCACCGGATATACAACATGAACACACACCACACACACACACACACACACACGCACGCACGCACGCACACACACACACACACACACACACACACACACACACGCACATATACAGTCAACTCAAGTAAAGTGTGTAGACATTTTATTTGTAGTATAGGCACAGTTATACATTCCTATTATAGTGTGTATCCATGTAAAACATTGCAGAGTTTCTTGCTAAAAACTGTCATTTACACAGATGATCTGTGTATCATAACGTTGATTATTAGTATCATAATCCACTCAAGTCTATAACATCTCCATGGAAAAAGACAGATTCTTTTGAGATCACACACACAAACATAGATAACTGATATTGTACCTCGAGCAATGGAGAAATAATAAGACTGATCGGAGAATCTCACAACAGTCCAGAGTATCTGCAGAAACACCATCACACAAGCCCATCCAACCGCATCTGTAAATTACAAACAAATTGCAAAATACTTTATGAAATGCCATATAGCAAACAGCAGAGAGAGAATTCACCTCACACAAGTTTTTCATCAACTACTGATTGAAAACAATTACATTTAGATATCATCACAAATTCAATCTTAATAGCAATCCTCACTTCAGCAATTTAGCATCTCCAATTAACCTGTAAGTCTATAAACTGTGGGAGAAAACCAACACTGACACCATGTCTACACTGGACACAAGCGACGCAACACCAATGTGTCCAGCTTCACTGATTATCATGGGTTCTATAGTCTCTTGTCACGTCGCTCACATCTGTTGTAGACACAGTGTGACGTAGGGAAAGCATGCAAGCAGAAAGGCCTTCTGGTTCCTTCAGGGCTCATACCTGTTTTATATTCCAGTGTAATGATGTAAAGGCCGATCATTACTGCATTCACCACTAATGTGACAATGAGCCACACTGTTCTTATGACTGACACTGACCCTGAAAAATATTGAGTGTTTTTTGTAAAAAAAATTAATTCACTCTTAAAATGGATGTGTTAAGTTTAGCACATTGTTTGTGTTATTCTATTTAACACATTGTGTTATTTTTAACACAAAATGTGTTGTTTTTAACACAGCTGTTTTTAGAGTGTTCAACAGCCTTTTAACACAGAGTTTAACACTCAACACAAGAAGAGTCATGTGAAGGTGATCAGATATCAGATTAAACATTTTAACATGAAATTGACAAAAAAAATAACAATTTTAAGATTGTTTGTTGTTGTTAAACTCAAACCATCAAAGATAAAGACTGTCTTGTAATAATGATGACTTGATGATACGTATATGTGTCTGCGTGACTGTGGCATTACAACCTAAAAACGATGGGTTATTTTTCCATAGTTGCATCAAAAATGCCAATGTCCACTCCCAACACAACAGACACCACCATAATTCATTAGATACTTACAACTGAAGTGGTAATCACATTTATAAAACATTCTTTCATTTGTCAGTGTTAGTAAAAGTGGCAAAACTGAAACAATGATGAGTCCTGAAAACAGAAGAGAAAAGCAGAACAAAACAGGTTTTCAGAGATGAAAACATTTGTTTTATTTTGTTGTAAATCAATCACATAATGCTAAACTGCTCATGTTATCACAAAGGCTTATTATTATCATTCACTGTTTTTGCATTAATGCAAAGTCAATTATAAATGTATATATATTATAAACTAGACAGCTAATGATCAGACAGCTGCAGCAATTTGTTTCATAACATTGAAGAGCAGGAAAACAATATTTAATGAATTCTATATGATAATATTGATCCCCACACATAAAAATACACAAAAAAATCAAATGAATCCAGATCACAGATAAATGTGAACTCACCTGCTCTGGCCGATCCAAATGTGTAGAAAAGAAGAATGAATTGTAATGTTGGCAGAATTTCAAAGGTCAGATCAGCAACAATGTCAAACATTTTAATTGTTCGCCCACATCTGATTCCAATCTGTGCAGCTAAAACTATAAGTGAAATATTAACATTGATGTGATTGAATGTAATTTAATTACATTTTAATTTAATTTATAAGTTAATGGTATGATGAAATATAGAAAGATGTTTATACAGAAATACTTACTGTAAATACTTTTGCCAAGGCAGCACAGAATCATTACTATATAGAGGAGTAATACCAAGACTCTTTCAAATTCTGCATAATTCAGAAGTTTCTCCCAAGTATTTGTAAAAAGTGCTGGAACAGACAAGGTAAAATGAACAACTATGAATAAAAGCATGATCATAACTTTAAATTAATGTACAGGTCACTAGAATTCCAAAGTAAAACTTAAAAAAACGTAATACTTAAAGGTCCAGTTTTTACATTTTAGTGGCGTCTAGTGGTGAGTTTGAGAATTGCAACCAAATGCTCACTCCACCGCTCACAATAATTCTCTATGGCACTGAAAACTAAACGTGTTCCGTCCCCATGCAATTGATTCTCAACTTATCTGTGTTTGAGAGAAGGAGCTTAACGGTAGGTCAATTACAGAGTTCACAAGGGAGTTGTATTGATTTTTTTGTTTCTGTTTCACAAAAGGTTCGTTGTGGCAAAAAAATGGTTCTTCTATGGCATCGTTGTAAAAGATCCTTTTAAGCACCTTTATTTTTAAGAGTGTACCCATATAACCTGTTCCTTTTTTATGTATTGGATTCATTTACCTGAATAAACAACAGCAGTCAAAACAAAATACTCTGCAACACAACTGTACTCCATAACAAGTGATTTAATTTTGCCTGTAAAACAGAAAACTGTATAACTGTTAAACGTTTTATAACAGTTGTAACTTTGTATCAATGAAGGTCAACAAATATAAAATATTCAGACTTGATCTGATCACGGACAAACATCAAACCTTTAAACTCAAAAATATATGAAGCTGCCCAGAGTAACATGAGAGGTCTGACAATATATAGAGCACAACAGCAGACTGTCTCATTCACAGACCCTGAAACACAAACACAATAATGACAAACATTAAATAACAGCGTTGCAACAAAACTGACTAAAAACAGACAAGGTTTTGAATATTTTATGGAAAATAAAGTGATGCAATGAATATTTTAAGTGATATGATTATAAACACTGACCTTCAGAAACACCCCAGAAGACAAAAGCAAAGAACATGATGATATTTGGACAAAAGACTAAAAACATTTGAAGACGAAAAACTGAATCTAAAGGTGAAAATAGAGAGTAAAACAACATATAAAATGTATATAAAAGGTTCAGTTTAAACAATTCCTTTTTTACAGTCAATCAAATAAGAATATTTTTCTCAATGCAGCAAATATAAACTGAATTTTTGAGGTGCTGGAATGTTACAATAGCCAACTGTATTTCCTACATATGGAATCATTACATGTCATCTTTCTGTATAGACAATGGTGGTTACAGAGCATCAATGAGCGACACACAACTGTTACTGATATACATCTTCTTACAAACAAATGCAATTTTATTACAAACAAAAAACAAGAAAAAATATTCCTCTAAAGCTCATGTTGCAGGGTTTGGGTTTCAGACCTGTACAAATATCAATATGTAATGCAATTTGTTTTTTTAAAGTTTTGGTTATAGTTTTGAAAAACTTCACAAAACTGTAAAACTATAAAAAACTTATTTTAACTTATAAAAGTAAATTAATTTGGGTATTAAAGCTCCAGTCATTTTCCACACTTCTCTTGACTTACCTAGTTGTCTCACTAGCAATTTTGTGGTGACTGAAAACATAGTTGTCTGTGTGTAAACTTTACATGTGTATTCTCCTTCATCTTTAGTTGTCACATTCTTCAACAGGAGAGAGAAGTTTCCATGTATAATGTCATCAGTGAAGAAACAAGCTCTCTCATGATAATCCTCATGCTGGACCTCTGGTCTAATATCTCCATCTTGATACACAAACACTGGTTTCTGTAATCCTGATTTACTCCATTCCACCTCCAAGTCCTCCATTGGTAAAAGTGACTCAACGGAACAGGGCAGAAGAACTGAACCTCCCAGAGGAACAACCAGATCACAAGAATATTTAATAATGAACCCTACACCTGAAAAAGATATATCAAGTTTATTCTACTGTGATGGCATAAAGTAAAGGTTATTTTATGCATACTGTTTATACACGGTAACAATATGATCAAAGTTGTTGATACTGTATCAGCCTTGTTCAAACATCTGCCCTTTTTTTTTTTTTTAGAATTTTAGAGAAACATTTTTGGTGTGTTGCAAACTACTCTCTTTTCATGATCATGCTGCTCAAAACTGACCAAAGATTTTTGCATTTCAAAACTGTCAATAGTACAAAAATAAATGTGACACGAATTAGGTTGCGATTAACATTTTGTAAAAAAACACCTTGTAAGTATCTTTGTATTAAAGTGTTTGCTAAATAAAAAATTGTAATAAAAATATGAATGAATACATATTTTGGGCTCATTCACTGGTTCAGTTTAACCTTTATACATCTCACATAAATGCACAACTATCATCTATACCGTATCTCTACAGCGTTACAGACCACAGCAGATAAAACCTATACAAACACAAGCTCAAGTTTTACTCTGAAACCATTTTTTCAGACTGAAGGGTTAAACCAGCTTATATAAAATCAGTTGTTATAAACCATTCCATAAACCAAACCATTCAATCAATATAACTGTTACATTTATAACTGGATGAATAAAAATCACTTTCCTGTCTAGAAACACATGTAACAAAATGACTAAATGAAATACTCATAGGTTATATCGTATAATATTTTTATTATCTGTTCACTTACCATATAAATTTAAATCCACTCTGACTGACATCACAGGTCTCTGTTGTCTGAACACTTTACATGTGTATTGTCCCAAATCATCAGTTGTCACATTCTTCAACAGGAGAGAGAAATTTCCCTGTTTAATGTCATCAGTGAAGAAACAAGCTCTCTCATGATAATCCTCATGCTGGACCTCTGGTCCAATATTTCCATCATGGTACATATGAATCAGAATCTGCGAGTCTGATCTTCTCCATTCCACATCCAGATCTTTAGTTACTAAATGTCGATCAATGAAACAGGGGAGAACAGCTGAATCTCCTAAAGGAACTGCTCCATAAGAACCTTCCACAGTGAACACTGAAAAGATTTGACATTTTGCTTAAAGGCTGTTTGTACGTATAAAATGATTAAAGAAATGTTTGATATATTGTGTTTATCAGAAGCATTATTCCCATAACATACTGTACCTGTGTTGTTTGGTCTGCAGTAGATGAGAGAGCAGAACAGAAGAGCAGATCCACATGCAGAAATACACAGAATCAACACCATTATGTGTGAACCAGACAAACCTGAAACACACACACAAGAGATAATGTAAACATTCATTTTGATTGTATTTTTTAGTCTCCTAATCAGATTTATTATAAATGACAAAACTGCATTATTAACAATATTCAATTATTGTCTACATCTCTGGCAAGGACAAGAACTGTGATTTTAACCAGTTCCTTTCAATACTTTGACAGGTTAGTTTAAAAATGTATTTTTATTATTCAAGGTCTCACCCAGTTGTTCCAGTATTCCAGTTGTGCTGTCTGAGAATTGTCCAGCAAACACTTGACACACGTAAACTCCTTTATCTTCAGTTCTGACTCTCTTCAGTCTGAGAGAGAAGTTTCCTCTGTGGATTTCATCAGTGAAGAACTCAACTCTGTCTCTGTATCGCTCATCTGATGATTCTGGATGAATCGTGTTGTTTTGATAGAGCAGAATTGTAATGTATTCATTTCCGACTCTTTTCTTCCATGACACCTCTTCAATGTCTTTAGGAGGGATGTGAGAGTCCACAGAGCAGTTCAGAGTGACGTCATCACCAACATACACTGATATAGACTGATCTGATCCAGACACGGTCAGACGCTCTGAAAGAATCAACAGTGATAACAGCATAACATAAAAAAATAAATATTACATTAATTTCATGAATTTCAGAAATCATGCCGCCCTTACCGACATCTTTAATTTCCACCACAGTTTCATGAGACTCGCGTCCACTGTAGACTGTACATGTGTATTGTCCCTCATCTTGAGCTGTCACGTTCTTCAACAGGAGGGAGAAGTTTCCATGTTTAATGTTGTCAGTGAAGAAATTAGCTCTATCATTAAAACTCTGATGCTGGGCTTCTGGTCTAATATCTCCATCTTGATACAGATGAACGAGAGTCTGTGATTTACTCCATTCCACCTCCAGATCCTCCATCGATAAGAGTGAATGAACAGAACAGGGCAGAAGAACTGAACCTCCCAGAGGAACAACCAGAGGACCTGACAGACCTTTCACTGTGAACCCTAAAGACAAGTTTACTTACAAAAAAAGAGATTGACATGAAGTGAATATTGTTTTGGTTCAAACTGGCACTGAGTGATTTTTCTAGCGATATCTTAAAGCGAGAGAGAGAGAGAGAGAGAGAGAGAGAGGGGGAGAGAAATGTCATACCTTCAGATATTGTAAAAATCGCAAAAACAAAAATGAACATGGTGTCCATTTTCAAATATTTCCGTTCATGTTGTCATCGCTTTAGTGAAAGTCCAAGTACAGCTTTGTAAATGAGTCTTCTGGATCATGCAGTTGTGTTTAGACCAGTTTTGTTTTGGTTCTTACAATAGAGAAAGAGTTCAGTGAAACTAAAGCTGATCCAGATAAACCAGTTCTGATTGAGTTAGAGAATGATAAGTATGAAACAAAAACCTCTACAGGCCATATCTAATTTCCTGATCGTTGAAATACTTTATGGAAGCTGAGTCTTCCTGACACATCTGGCTGCTTATCTTGTTTGTCCCCTGATAGATCCAACTATGGATATGACTTAACTTGTAGATCTTATACAGGTTGCCAACTCTGACACATTTACTGCGAAACACATGCTTTCAGGCTCTGTCTCACTCTGTCAAAACAAATCTCATGACAAATATCAAAGTCAATGTAAAGTGAGCAAAAAACGAGTCATGATTGTCTTTCTGTCAGGATTGGTCTACATTGTTCTGAATAAGCTCCACACCTTTGGACACATTTGAAACAGGAGTGATCGATCGCATTTTGACTGCGGACAATTCATGTGAACTCTTATAACTGTCTGTAACAAAGTTCGTAGTAAACGGTAAGAAGGAGGCAGGAACCGGCGAACATTCAACCAAACTTTAATAAAATAAATAAATAAACAAACAAACAAGCAACAAAACGAAAGTAAAATGCCGACAGCTCCCTCACGGTCGACTGCCGTCCACACAAACATAATAAAACATAGCATAAAATCTAGGCCTGGGTCTCTCTCGTCCTTAACTGTTGTCGCTCCTCCTTTTATGCTTCCGAGCTCCTCCGTGAGAGATGCAAGACTGGTGCAACGCGCAGCTGACGCTCATTATCACTCGTGTCACTGGCCTCGCGCCGTTCCCTCATGGCCCTCATCCTGCTCTCCTTGTCACACTGTCAGGTCAATGAAAGAGTGTGCTATGTTTATCACTGCATTGACCATAATATCAGCAAGAGCAGAAAATCTTTTCTAAGTTAACCCCCAAGTTTGGAGGTAAAAGCTTACCAAAATGTTGTGTCGCAGGTTATTTTAAAGGAGCTGTCTGTAACAAATGTATTGTAAACAATCAAAACAATACCATAAGATTACATGAGAATGATAACATTACTAAACTGATAAGAAGTATAGGCCTAATTTTTATGATTAATGGTTAGGCATTATTATAACCTAATCTTACCAAAATTCTAAAGCATTTCTAGTAAACAGTTAAGCTGTGAAGCTTAACATTTATGCTAACCTTTGATAAAGTATGAGGGTCGTGTATAAAAATGATTTTCAGTGAAGTGTAAAGCAACATACAACGTATGCCACATGCAACTCCAAGTTCTTGTGCGTATAAAAACTGCATAAAAACACAAGAACCCATTTGTAAATATTTATTGAAACATGCAGTCATACACATTGAAAAAGCTTAATCTCAGTCATTGATATCATGCAATGTCAACAACAACTAATCTGAATCTCTTCTGTATTTTCATAGGTTATGGAAAATGCTTTTCATACTTTTAAAGACTACTTTAAAACATTCAAGAGTGTATAAAATGCAGATGTAAAGTAATTTTTTTGTGATATATTTTATGTTTTCTAAATAAAATCATCCAACATAATGCAAAGAACATTTTGTGAAAATGTAATCTTGACATCTTAATTATTGGCTGAGTCAGAAATTGAAATCATATAGTGAAAAAAAATTATTTGATTAAAATCAAATAATTCAATAAATAAAAACAAATCAATATTAGATTCTGAGAGTTTGGTCTGGTTTTCACAGACAGTGTCACATACAGTACTACTGTACATGTGACACACTCTGCTACACTGCATACACACACTTTAAGCATGAAATCAATACAAGTGTGAAGCCCCAGGCACAGGGTGGCAAATGCTGTTTTATACACTGGAATTACTAAACATGTAATGACGTGTTTCAAAGGCTCAGTGAACCGCAGCAAAACTAAAGCTGAACATGTAGCGACACCTTCCTAAAGGCATCAGATTTATTCAAGAAGAAAAAAATTGACACGTCTTTGATGGAAAGTGAAAGCATTTCTCACAGACGTAACACTCTACAGACCAACAATCCTCAAGTTTTTCTTCTGTGTTTTGTGTTTTGTTAAAGTACAGCAGGTTCAGAAAGATGTACCAGGTTTTCTTTCCTCAAAAGGGAAATCTAAGACCATTAGATGTGGCAGCTTCAAGAGAAGAATTTGATAACACCACCGTTCGGGAGTTAACGACAAAAATTTGCACTGCACTAGTTGGAGAGCCGAGAGGTAGACTAACGGTTTATTTATTTACTTTACAGAACTACAACGTACGGTGTTGGTTTAATGTAGACCTGTTTGAGATTGAGGTTATAGCTGTCAGACATATCATTTATGCTTTGATCATTCATATGTGTGTGTTTTCTGTTTTCAGGCATGAATAACCTTACAGTGTATTTTGAGGAAACATCTTTAAAAAATGATCAAACACTTGGCTTTTATAATATTCAACCTTCATCGACTCTTGGATTAGGTTATTGGGAGCTCCATTCACTAGGTATGATGTTTTATGCTATTTTAATTATTCAGCAAAATTATTTTTCAGAATTAAGATGTGTGGGGGTTTTAAGTGTTTTTCTCTAAACAAATGCTATAATGAAGAACAAATGCTATAGCTAAAATTCACAAATTTACATGTTGACTGATGTTTTTGTCTAATTCACTTATTTCTCTCTCTGAAGTGCTGCCTATTGATGATGATGATCGTTTGCCCCGGGCGGATTCTCTGGAATTGTTAAAGCTTAACATGTAGCTCTGTGACATTCGCTTGGACTTGAGAAGAAACAAGGTGGACAAAATCTAAATCTAAAAAATCTAAAAAATATTACACAATTCAAACATGTTCTGTCTGTCTGTTCACTGCAATGAGATTGTTGTTTCTGTCTAATGTTTGAGGTTTTTCTCCCTGTGTGTTTCAATGGTTTGCTTTAATTTGAACAGACATTGATCAGGTTTATGAATGATATGCCATATAAAAGAGACAGAAAGATAAAACCCATTCTAGGCAGAGACACGTAACATCTATAACAGTGATCTATAACATTTTAGTGTCTCAGTGTGTAACATTGTCAATAAACACCAAATCTCATGATACCGTCAGGCAAACACATATTTGTAACATGAAGACAGAAGTATTTTGTTTTCTTATCTTTTGCATTCATTTTATATTCACCTGAAGTGTTTTCCAAGTTTTTATCAAGTGTTATCCATGCATGGGCATGCTGTCTAATGCACTTTGCAACCGAATACTGACATTAACATTTCAAAGAAAATCTATACTGTCATATTTTGTATAGCCTTTTGTACACATGATAGCAAAACAGCTTTGCAGAACATTAGTGAAAGAATCATGTCTTCTTTGAAGCTAAAATATAATGAATAAAATGAAAAGATGGTGTTCCTGTTCATATTATTTGACATATCACTGTACTCTCGTCTCTATAGACTAACATTGTCAAGGTAACCAGTAGTGCAAATTTCAATTTTTCTATTTCTAAAAAAGATTAGCCGATTTTATCGATATTTTTGTTGAAATGAATGTGAACTTTATTCTTTGAGCCTCAACTGTATTCTTGTTAAACTCTCTTAATATGTTACAAACATTGCCATGTTGTTTTCAAAGGCTTGTGTTTTTGGACAACAGCTAAATAAAATAAAACATCTATACTGCATCCATAGCTAAGAATGTTCCTGTCAGAAACCCCATGTTCCATAAGAAAGTTCAAACATGTGTCAGATTTAAACCGAAGATCTTTTACCTCACAGTTTAGCATGATTTTAGCCTGCTTTATCTTCGTTTGTCCTTCAGTGGGAACTCATCTTGATGTTAGTATCCAATGTGGGCACGTTCAGTGGATGTGGTCAACTTCAGGATATAAAAAACATTTATTAACATCATGATTCCATTCCAGTCCTTCAATTACAGAATCAAAAACGTTATTTTTCATGTTACAAATAAAATAAAGACCTTTTGACAGACGACAGAATCTAGGATGTAACAGCAGATGTATTTCAGTAGATCATGTCACTGTCTGTTGTGTCATCTCTGCAGCTGGTGGTGAGTGAGTGATTTTGTTGTTTCAGTCACAGTAAATGCAGTAGTAAAGTGATTTCAAAGTGTGCATACCCTTTAGGTATTTAGTACAGTTTTAAGACGAGTACTGTATCTTTAAAATGTATTTCAACAAACATTTGGACGTTTAATGACCGTTGAAAAGACATCAGTCCGACACGTGCTGTCACAGTTTTGGTTTGCTATTGGTTATTACGTTCTAAGAACGTTCTTTTCAGGTTTAATTTTTGCAACCAGAAAATAACGTTCCCAGAACGTTGCAGGCTGTTTTTTGTTTTAAATAACCAGAAAATAACGTCCCCTGATGGTTATTTATTGGTTATCTTTTGCAACCAGAAAATAACCAGAAAAAAACGTTTCACGATGGTTATTTTTTAATGGTAAAAGTTGTCAAAACTGGTAAATTTCTGTATTGCACATGCCACTGATGTTAAGATCACATTAACACATGTTATACTGACCAAATGATATTAATAAATGTGCCCTTTAATGGCTGTAAATAATAAACTAGTTAAAATGAAAATACAACCATAAATCCATGTGTATTTCTTTAGTGTGGTTGTCTGTGTGTGCGCTCCGTGCCTCCTTTGGTGGTGTATACATGACACAGACAGTGTATAACAAGTCATGTTTGTTTTTTGAAAGATGTGTCTTATGCTCATGTGTATGTTTTACTGTATGCTTTGAGATACAGTAAAACAGTAATTCTGTGAAACATTATTAAAATAAATTTTTAATTTAAAATAATTGTTTTCTATTATTACGTTTTAAAATGTAATTTGGTCCTTTGACGCAAAGCTCAATATTTAGCATGGTTACTTCAGTGTCACACGATCCTTCAGAAATCATTCTGATATGTTAAAGATATTAAGACAATATGAAGTGACACAGAAAACATTTCCCAAGTCATTTCCTTCTTTGTATTTATTCTGTTAAGACAGTGTGATTACAACATTGTAATTAATTATATTTTCAACAACAGTATCCCTGATGACATTGAGAGCTTCGTACCATATATCGGTTACGTATATCGGTTATCAGCCATATAATATAATACAATTTATCTCATACAACATTAAAAAAACTACTTAAAACCCATCTCTTCTGTGAATACTTGACAAAAAAAAAAACCTCTCTCTTTCTCTCAACAGGTAGTGACACCATGCAGTAACTTTGTATTAGCACCTATTGTATTATTGCTCCTGTATGACATATCGCTTATTGCTCCCTGAACTCTCTGTATGTCGCTTTGGATAAAAGCGTCTGCTAAATGACCAAATGTAAATGTAAATATAAACATACAATCATCAGTAGGCAGTTTATATTGAGTTATGCAATCATCCTGAATCTAAAAAAAAAGACTAAATGTAACTGAAACTTTTACAGCAAATTTCAATTCAAACTGTCTTTATGAAGAAAGATATAGGGAGATTGTGAAAGGAATGATGGAGAATGTGAGAGAAATTGAGAATAAAAGGGGACTGAGTGAACTTCTGAATCCATTGGAGTGGAATTCAACAAATCCAGGTGGGTTGCTGCCCGTATAGGACTTGATCCAATCCTGGTACGGAGACACCCTGGCGAACACACTGGGAAATTTAGGGTCATCACATTTTTTTTTTGAACCAAAACTCACGATACCGGACTGAATCCACCGAGAGCCGTTCCTATTGACAGCTGGACCTCCAGAGTCTCCCTGTATCGACAAACATTCAGCATTTATATATCTGACAATATACAGTGAACAACTGTTACAGACATAAGCATGCAATAGTGTATCCCAATAGTAAAAGTATGCCGGCCATGTGTCCAACAATGAGTTTTTTTCCTTAGGCCATCTTTCCTTTTTTTTTGAATGTTTGCAGTAAAAGTGCAGAGTCTTTTCCTCCCGTCACCGAGAATTAAAAATTGGGCATCTCTGGGTTAAACCAAGTGTGCCACACACGTGCTGAAAAGTGAAGCCTGAATCATCCCCTGTGGCTGGCTGCAGTGCAGGTCCCTGTCCTCTCAATGTAAATGGGAAATTTAGGTGAAGCGGATTTTGGGTCTTATCGTAGGCTGTATGACAATGATTAACTGCTGGAAGCCAATAAGCAGGCAAATCCTGCTCAGGACCAGCTCATAACCAGCACATGACCAGCTTAAACCAGCTCAAACCATCTGCCTCAAAACCTAACCAGAATATGCGGTTTATTCAACAGGGCAGTGTAAAAATAAAAAAAGTTCAGGGAACATCTTGGAATTATTGAATATATTTTCTAAATACATTGCACAGCTTTTCACTTGTCAATTATGTACATTGGATTGATTTTATTTAACCTTAATGTATTTTGATGGTATTTTCCACTCCAAGCACAAGTATCGGATCGGGACTAGGGATTGGCTGATACTCAAAATAAAATGTCTTTTTACTTACAAAGCAATGTCCGTCGCGACCAATTAAAATGTTTGTTTGTCTAAACGTAACTTGTAAACTTTATACATAGTCCCTAACCCACTGTGTTTACAATATAAACTTCGCTAAGACTGCTTTTACATGTATGTATTTGACAGGCGCTTTGGATAAGTGACGTAGGCCGTGTTCAGACTTGACTACTTTTTTGAAGCTGCTAGCGTCTGTTTTACATTGTAATCCTAGTAAACCGTGTTTTCCCAAAACTTGTTCTGCAGCTCAGAGCGTCTTCTGAGGTTGCGAAACTTTTTCACAGCTAACCAATGACAGAGACCTGTTGTTTCCACAACAACATGCGAGGAACGTGATTGGTCGAGAAGGCTCAAGCTCGAAAAAATAAAATGGTGGCCGAAACGCCTGCTGGAGCATAGTTTTGTATATATGTAAGTTTAAATTTCACTTTCAACAACTTCTGATTGCATTTCTAGCGAGAAATATGTATTGTAGTTTTAAAATATGTGATTAGTTATTGCAAAGACGCTCTCTGTTTATAATTCAAATAGACTTCCGTTACGCTGCCTATCTGTTTCTCTTGGCTGCCTTCGTGCACAGACGCTGTCTCGGAAGTCATGGCGTTCGGCTGCTATTTGTAACCAAACACGGCCAGAGTTTTTATTTTTATTTATTTTATTATAGTTTTTAGTGCCTTTGTCAACTTTTTCTTGTCAAAAAAGAAGTCAAGCGTGAACATGGCCTTAAGGTGCATTCCAGCCAGGTATGCATTTTATTAGTATGTGTGCTTCCGGGGATCGAAACTATCATTCTCGCGCTGCTAACGCGACGCTTTACCAACCAAACTAAACTACTGGAACGTTCAATCAACGTGTACATTAAACCTCACAAAACATCAAGGCAGAAGTTTCTGTGGATTCTCCTGCTGCCAATAAACGCGCTATTTTAAAAACGCTCGGGTCATATTTTAAATAAGGGAAACTATCTATACAGCCATATGGGTTGGAGGATAGGTTAGTTTATGCATATATCCATACCATATCTATAAATTAATTCCTAATATTCTTTAATGAAAAAAGGAATTTTGCTACTTGTCCAATTTACTTCATTTAAACAGGGTTTTAAAGCATTTTGTCGCAACATGACTTTTTTATGTTCAATATTAACTTAAATCATTCATGTGGTCCCAACGTGAATGGATTGTTTTGTGTTTATATATAATTGTTAAAACTGCCAGATGATTTCCATTTCCCAGCATGCTTTGCATAAGACTGCATTTTGAGAGTAATTTTCTTATGTTGAGAGCATTTTCTTATTTGGTTGTTTTATGTGTTTTTCATTATCTTTGAGATGTGGAACAGTTTGTTATATTTTTAGTGTTGTGGTTACTATTGTTCACAAGAGCGTTGCCTTTGCTTTGGTAGTGGAGAGTTCATTTAATTTCTTGAATTTCCGTTAAATTCTGTTAACTTAATATCTTTTTGTTAAAGATCAATTACATTTTTTTTCGGACATTAGTTAAAAATATTTGAGTTGAGAACTTTAAATGAAAATATGAAACTTTAACATATAAAAATCATGTTTGTTTAACAAACATAAATTGGGAAACTTGAACACAGATAAATTATGCCGAGTAAACATAATTTGTGCAATAGATGTACATCATTTTTTTTATGTTGCTGTAATCCAACAGATTATTTTTCAATATAGCCCAGAGCCATTGCGAGAGAGTCGCAACAACGTTAGTCAAAAAAACTTTGAGCGTCACGTGATTCATGGAGCCCTCAGATGGTTCCAAGAAATATGTAGTTTTTTCTCTTTATATTCATTAAATGACTTGTGTCTTTAAATGTGTTCAAAGTTTCTCACTTGGTCTATTTTGCTCAACAAACATTTACATTTAATCAGCAGACTCTTATCCGAAGCGCCTTACAAATGAGTTAAACATGGAAGCAATCACTAAATGCTAAACAAACACTCAACCCATTTTCCCACTACACCTCATCAACTCCGAGAGAATTGTTGGGTATAAAAGTTAGTAATGGTTAAGTTTGTGACGTGGAATGAAAACACAGGTGGGCTCCCTATAGCTCCAAAGTGGGGAATGGCAGAAAAAGTTTGAGAAACAATAAGCGGGTTTCCATCACTCTGGTTTTATTCGCATTTTGAAGTTTCGCATCAGAAACGAGTGATGGAAACACCAAAATTCGAATTAAAAACCCTTAATTCGCAAAAAGTTTTTACGCTCGCTTGAGGTGGTTTTTCATTTTTGCGAAAAAGGCTTAATGCGAATAATGGGAGATGGAAACGCATTTGCCGAATAAATTCCTCCAAAAAGTCACGTAATTGCACTATGAGACGGCAGGTGTAACCTGACTAACCAGAGTAATGATCTTGTTACACAGCATCAGAAATGTTGTTACGGTCATTCTTAAATGCCTGAGCAAAGTCCTCAAGTATTTCTGTAATTGCCTCTTAGAACTGTCACGTGTTTCCCAAACAGCAGGCATCCACATTCACAAAGCACCGCATTCATTGTGTTTCGTAATCGTCTGCTTGCACAAGTATATATGAAAATCATTATATTCAGTGGCTTCTCTTACTTTTCTTACTGATATTGAGTGGCAGTTTATTAGGAAAGTGACGGTTGACTATTTGGATGGAAACGGTGCTTATTCGAAAATGTTTTATGCGATATTCCAATTTTGCGCATAAGATAAATTCGCAACTTTGAATGGAAACCCGCCTGCCTTAGTACTTATAAACAGACACATACATAATATTATGACAAATACTGGGCTGTGTCCATGTTTTAAAATCGTGTTATTTGTATGACCTGCTATTTTGGCAATACATTATCATAAACCACAAGTAACATCATCTGTTGACAGACAATTCATAAACTCAGATACAGTAGGTGTGTTTTTGGCCACTGCATTAACCGCATTCAATCACGGCAAATGACATGGCTTACTACCATCAAAATAATGATACTGAGCTCATAATCTAAGTATTGTGTTCACATGAGATCAATTTTAATCCACGTATTGCCAAAACCTCGTTAGAATCACATCACGAGGGCGCGCGCAAACGTGATCAATGTAAAGCTGCTTTGAAACAATCTGTTTTGTAAAAAGCGCTATATAAAAAAGTGAGACTTACCTGACATGAACTTTTCCCTCCCACATTTAGCAATCCAGCACAAATCATATTGCTTGTGATAAATCCACTATAAGCCTTATTACAGTCACTGTTGTTCACGATTGGTATCATCACCTCCCGCAGTTTGTCAGCAAGGGTACCTGTGAAACGGATGAGAGGACACATTTCTAGGTACAGTTTCGAGGTTTTGTCATGAATCTGGTTCATGGGCTTCCATCCATTTGCCTCCAGAGGTCACCCTTTCATTATATTGACACCACACAGACTGTTAAACATCACCCTGTACTTGTTTTCACTTTGTTTTGGAATAAAGCTATGCATATGGATTCGCAAGTCTCAAGTCGCTGTTATGGTTTACAGTATTGCTCGTATTCAGTTAATTGGCAAGCAAATGTCAACTCACCTCCAGTCTGCATTGTACCAAATCCAGTGACCCAGGTCTCTGTACCTCCACCAAACACACTACCAGCAGCTGCCAGACAGACTGGCCTAACATAATTCGTGAAATCCACAGAGGAGGAGAGCTGGACAAGTGCTATGTCATTGTCAATAGTAGAACTGTTGTAGTTAGGATGGTTGAAAATTCGACTCACAGTCCTATATGTCTCATGGGGGTTTGAGCCCGATTGGCTCCAACGCCCAAAGTACATCACAATCTTAGAAACCTCGTACCTGTAAATAGAGTCTGCTTTAAGCCCACAATTATTCATCTACAAATGTACTTGAGCTTTATTAAAGATTTCCACATACGTCTGGAAGCAGTGAGCTGCAGATAAAACCCAGTCTTTATTGATTAGACTCCCACCACAGAAATGGCTCGAACTGATACCGGAATTGACATGAATGCTGACTTGCCATGGCCAAGCCCCTGCCTGTGCAACCTCCCCTCCAATAATCTTTGTGTTGAGGGGGGATTGACCACATACTAATAAAAGAAAAGATGACATGAGAATTCATTTTTAAAATGCCTCACAGACGGAATGGCCATTATGACAACTTACCATCTAACTGGCAGAGGGAACCTGTTTGGGCAGACATATACAAAGGCAGTTGTTATAGATTACAATTGTAAAACAGTAATGCATCACTATTTTAAAAGTATGAGATTTATGAAGAGACCAAAATATTAAACAAATCTACAAAAGCAATTTCAAGCATTTACTGTACCTGTAACTGTATAGGTCCAGCAGTTTTTACAATCATGAGAAACATCAATTCAAGTGTGTTGTGTGTTTTTAATTGCTTTCTAGTTATTAAACAGTTGAAACAAACGCTATTACACTTTCATCCATTTTATTGTTTTTTTACCTGCTATGAAGAGAAGTATGGTTCCGGCAACACTCAAAGCTGTGTTAAACTTCATACTTATGTTCTGGTCTATGATCTGACTGCCCTTTCCCCAACTGTCAGATTTCTAATGAGATGTAAAGCAAGTGCTTGCAAATTTATGAAGAAGTTCTTAGGCCCCACCCACTTTTAAAAAATGATTGTGAATGTCCGATTTGTTCTTAACTTAAGATCTTTCAAAATATTTTCATACCAGTCTAAGTATGGTGGTGTATTGCAACATATAGGCTACACATTGTTTTCCACTGAATTATGACGTTACAAGGTATTCTGTTAATGAAGGGTGGCTCATGCAAAACATACTGCAGCTCCACGCACCATCATTTTCATTTTCTTTTCTGTGAAATGCTGTTTCATTTACTGAAAAGTATCTGAGAACAAGTCAAGCAGGTGCTGTCACATTCAGTATGACCCCACGTTACAGGCAAGAGAACAAAGGAAAAGAAAGTGCTGCTTGTTAGGATTTTCATTTGAGATAGAAAGTTGACTAAAAAGATGAACATTGCTTACATCCCTTTGACCAATCTCAAAAATCTAAACACAATTAGCACAACATCCATCCATTGTGACCATACCATTAACACAAGTCATGTTGTTTTCACTCAATATTCATTGAATTAACACGCTTCTAAGATGCTTACATTTTCTTTTCACACAAGCTTACACCATACTAAAATTATGGATCGTTCTTATCTTTTTTACAAATGCTTAAACACAGCATGACAAAAATGAAGACCTAATGATCCAAACCCTATAAAACCTCTGCTTGTGCAAAAACAGCAGCTTAAAGTAAAAGAGCTGATAAACATTTTCTAATTAGTGATCATTGAGAAATAACTGATTCCAACCTTAATCTGAGACATAGCCAGGTGTTGAAGTCTTTCCATTACATGATCATCCAAATGCTGAAGATCATATAGTTTACTGTAGAACTGCACTTTTTTCTGTGCGTTCTTTGAACCAAAGGGCACGCATTTTTATTACACTCTAGAAAACGTTGGGTTATTTTTGTTACTCAATAAGTGGGTTCTCTTGGGTTATTCCTGGCATGTATTGTGTTATTTCTGTAACAACTGAAGCCTGAACTGACAAATTTGCAGGTGACAGATAAATAAGTCTGAAAAACATCTAGTAAAATCAAATGAAAAAGGACCTAAAATGTTTACTTTTTTGACATTTAAACGAGCAAACACGTGATCCTTTTGAAACAGTGCCTAATAATAAATGTATATGTTCTATCAAATGACACATGGAATTTACATTGTGTACACGTATTCGGACACGATGCGTGATGATGAGATGTCTCTTGCAGCATCGGGGGGTGACGTACTGCCATCTGACTCCGATGATTCAGAAGATGATAGGTTCTCAAGACAAACCCCATTCTGTCGGTTCGACACAACGTCTCGTTCCCTCCATCAGGGAACTGAGGTTACATCCGTAAGCAAGACGTTCCCTGATGGAGGGAACGAGACGTTGTGTCCTTCTTGCCGCAGCGGTCGAGGGATGCTCAGGCTCCTCAGACCAAAGGTGAATGAATGCTGTAACGATCTGGCAGAGTGGAAGAACCCAAATGCAGGCAGACAGTAAGGGGTTAACAAGAATATTTATTTTACACAAAACACGCAAAACAAAAACCCACAGTGGGGAACAAAACACGATAATAAACGGAGGAACAAAACAGGCACATAAACTCACTAACCTAAAATACAAAGACTAAGGACCACACTGGAAAGACTAAAATAAACTAACAGACACTAAACTCACGGAACAGGAACACACAGCACTAGGCACGGAATCAAGACAACAGGCAAGAATACAATACACAGTACAATCCACGAGCACAGGACAAAGAAACATGAGGGTATATATAGGAAAGACAAACGAGGGATAACGACATGGGGCAGGTGTGGGACATTAATTATAATAATTACATCGTATTATATTGTATTGTATTGTCATTGTGTTAAATGTCTGTACTAGAAGCTTCCAACACCAAAGAAAATTCCTTGTGTGTGCAAGCACACTTGGCAATAAAGCTCTTCTGATTCTGATTCTGATTCTGATTAAACACTCAGGGAAAGATAACGAGGAAACGAGATGGCGGGAAACAGAGACCAGACACTGGAGAGAACGTATATTATTGTCAAAAGGACAATAATATGTTTCTCTCCACACATAACCAAAGGCTTTGCCATGACTCTGCTACAGGACCAAGAAAAACATGAATAAGGAAGCAGAGCCATGACAGAAGCCCCCCCTTTAATGAGCACCTCCAGGTGCTCACCAAGGGGTAGACGGACGAGACAAGACGACTGGGAGACAGACAGGACAAAACAAAGAAAAAAAATCAAGGGCAGACAAGACAACAAATAACAGGACTAGGGTGGAACATAAAAATAACAAACAAGGGAGGGGGGGTGGGGCCAAACAAGGGCCCATAGGGGGCAGTCCATGGGGGTGGGGAATAGTCCCAGTCCCCGGCTGCGCTCGAGGGCGCGGAGTCCTGGGGGACTTAGGAAAGTCCTGGGGGAACAGTCTTTGACCCTGGGAGTCTCCCAGGGACCGGCTGGCACATGGCTTGACGCCGGCTGGATCACCGGACTGGACGCCGGCTGGATCACCGGACTGGACGCCGGCTGGATCACCGGACTGGACGCCGGCTGGATCACCGGACTGGACGCCGGCTGGATCACCGGACTGGACGCCGGCTGGATCACCGGACTGGACGCCGGCTGGATCACCGGACTGGACGCCGGCTGGATCACCGGACTGGACGCCGGCTGGATCACCGGACTGGACGCCGGCTGGATCACCGGACTGGACGCCGGCTGGATCACCGGCCTGGACACAAGACTAGACACAGGACTGGACACAAGACTAGACACAGGACTGGACGCCGGTTGCTCCGGACTGGACGCCGGCTGGACCACCCGACTGGACGCCGGCTGCACCGGACTGGACGTCGGCAGCACAACTGGGCAGTTGCCCAGGGGCCCACGACCTCTAAAGGGCCCAGGGCGGTGACGCCAATCAACGTGCACTGAGCAGGTCGCGTGACGGCAAGCGCCGCTACACAACACAACTAAAAAAATGCAAACATGGAGAAGCTAAGTGGGAGCGCTAAAAGGAAATTAAAAAAGGAGAAGGATATCAGGAACGCAGAAAATTTAAAATATATACCGAAAATAGGGAATTTCTTCACGCTGGTAAACGTTAGCAACTGTTCTGCTAAGGCAGCATCCGTCAACGAGGACAGCTCAGCTAGACAGGACATTTCTTCACTGCCGGCGCTAGCTAATGTTCACAGCCCCGAGAGCGAAGAGCCCCCGGCAGCATCTTCAACCGACGGCCCGGATTCTGCTGCGAGTGCGACCGTTGAGGCAAGCGGTGATGGGTACAGCTGCTGCAAGCTCTTGAGAGACATGGACTTAAGACAACGTTTCCAAATGTTTATGTTGCACTAAGACTGTTTTTAACCTTGCCTGTGTCTAACTGCGAGGGTGAGAGGTCGTTTTCTGTTTTGAAACGAGTTAAGAATGATCTGAGGACCACAATGTCACAGACACGGCTCTCTGCACTTTCTCTCTTGGCCATCGAACATGAACTTGTTAGTGCCCTTGATTTTGAAGATATTGTACACCAGTTTGCACATTCAAAGTCCAGAAAAATGCCAGTGTAAGATGTGTTTGCCAAATGAAATCAAGCATTTCAAATTTAAACATGCTCTTCCCCATTATTTAGGATTAAAATTGTGTATTTTGCCAGATTATTAAGCATTTCTTTTTGTCTTGTCTAATTGAGAGTAATTGACAGATTTCCAAATGTTTATCTTGCACTAAAATGTTTAACCCTTGCCTGTCTTGTTGAACTGTGATGTGACAGGTTGTTTTCTGTTTTAAAACAAGTTAAAATGAGTTTAGGAGCAGATGATACTGCATTTTATTTATTTTTTCCTTGTGGTGGCTCCATGAAAATGCTGTAAATTGTTTATTGTTGTTGAGAGAAAACAACAGATTTCAAAATGTTTATATTGCACTATAACTTGATTGTCCTGTTGAATTCTGAGGTGACGGGGTGATTTCTGTTTAAAATGAGCTGAGGACCAAAATGCTACTTGATTCTAGGAGATTATGGATTTTTGTTAGTGTCTTGTCTGTGGACTTCCTCTGTGATGGCTCTATCAATTCAATACATTTGTGTTGGGAGTAGGTGTTGTTAAATAAATATTGGATGCTTTGAAAGTGGTTGCTTATTTATTTTTTTATGAAAATAGAGGACACATCCTTCACTCTCTATGTAGTGAGTCAATTTTGCCAGATTATACTGATGCCGATGCGTTTTGTTTTCATAACATCATGAGTGAGTGGCCTTGACAAGAGAACATAGTGGTGCATTTGTAGTTCTATGAGAATTTGCACATCTGTACATCAGACAACATTGAAATATAGAGTATATTTACTGTATTACTGTAAATTTATTCTGTATTTTGCCAGATTATGGTGATCCTGGGGTCGTGATGATGGTGCCCTTGAATATTGTTGCCCAGGGTACAGTGAAGTGTTAATCTGGCCCTGCCTACAGTGTGCTTCAGTTAGCTATAAAAAACGACGAAATTTGCTATTCTGTCCTCGAAATTGACATTGAGAACTGTTTAAATTTGTTCGTGTTTATTTTCCGAAAGCAAGCATTAGTAAGTTGCAGATCCGTTTGGTAAATAAATATACGGACAAAAATGATCAATATTAAGGGGCCGTGTACAACGAGGCGTTTACGCCTGCGGCCGACGTGTTGTTTCAATTGTTTTCAACGGAAACGCCGCGCTTTAAAAAAAAAGCCATCAGACGGTTTTTTCCGTGCTCAGCGCTGGTGCTATGCGTTTTTCCCACGATCAGCGCCGGTGTTGTGCCTATTTTCGACCCCCCGGCTGGAGACTACCCCCCTTCGCGTGCACGCGGACGTCGTGTCTCCTCAGTGAGTGACGTGACGTTAGTCCAAAACAAGTCAAGAGTAATCGATCAAACGCTTCAATCTACGCTGAACCATTAGTAGGCAAGACCAACCCATCTAATTATCATACAAGACACAGAAAAGTAAGAATAAATTCAAGAATAAATAAATAAAAGTGGAAATAAATACATGCGATAATAAATAAATATAAAAATAAATAAACATATAAATAAATAAATGTAAAAAATGAAAGGAAATGATCAATAAAATAATCTAAATATAATTTATATATATTTAATATAATTTAATAATATAATTTAATTTAATATATATTAATTTAAAAATGGACACAAAAATAATAATCTATGGTTTATACAAATTGAAAGAAAGTGTATTAGTCTTAAGGTATTCGATGATGGCTAATATCGATATTTGTTGGTTGGGTGGTATCAAACCATTTCATTGGGGCTTTTTTTCTTTATATTGAGTTTTTCATGAATTATTTACTTGTGGTCTGTTATATTATTTATTTTATTTATACATTAATTTATTATAATTGATTTGTTTGCAGGTTAGTCCTCCATACCTCCCACGCTGTCATTTCGGAGGTACTTGTGCGGATGTTCCATAAACTCGTGCGTCAGCAGAGAGAATCTTGGCGTTCTATTCGATAGTAATCTGTCATTTGAGAGCCACGTCGCCAACACCTGTAAAATTGCGTTTTTCCATTTTAAGAATATATCTAAACTACGTCATATGCTGTCAATGTCAGATGCAGAGAAGTTAATTCATGCATTCATGACATCAAGACTAGATTACTGTAATGCACTGTTAGGTGGTTGCCCTGCAGGCTTATTACAAAAACTCCAATTGGTCCAAAACGCGGCAGCTCGAGTTCTTACACGTACAAAAAAGTATGAACATATTAGCCCGGTTCTGTCAACCTTGCACTGGTTACCTATAAAGCATCGCGTTAACTTTAAAATCTTGCTTATTACCTATAAAGCCTTACATGGTTTAGCTCCTCAGTACTTGAATGAACTCCTTTTGTATTACAGTCCTTCACGTGCATTACGCTCTCAGGCGTCCTGTCAGTTGGTAATACCTAGAATTTCAAAATCAAGTGCAGGTGGTAGATCCTTTCCTATCTAGCGCCTAAACTTTGGAATAGTCCAAAAAATGGAAATACCGCCTATTTTAGTACATCTGCATTGGCTACCAGTTAAATTTAGAATTGAGTACAAGGTTTTAACTTTTGTATTTAAAGCCTTGCATGGTTTGGCTCCAGTTTATATCTCAGACCTTATTTGTCCATATTACCTCGGAGATCTCTTAGATCTTCCTCTGAAAATCTATTAACTGTCCCTTTGTCTCTTTGAAATCTAAAGGTGATAGAGCATTTTCTGTTTTTGCCCGCTAAGCTGTGGAACTCGTTACCTCAATCTGTTAGGTTTCATCTTCCTTATCTGGATTTAAATCATCATTGAAAACGTATCTCTTTTCTCAGGCCTTTTCATAGTTGTTGGATATGTTGGTCTTAGTGAGTAATTTTTTCGTTTCTGTTTTTACCTGGTTTAATGTTGTTTCTTTTAAATTTTTGTTTCCCTGTATTTTTATTTTATCATTATAGTATGTTACTAAGTATGGAAGCACTTTGGTAGCTATTTAATGTTGTTAAAGGTGCTATAATGTTCGTTAATGGCAGACACACTCTTCAGTTTAAATCTAGACTAAAGACGCATCTTTTTAATCTTGCATACACTACTACTTCCATAATATAAATCTTCATGAGGGTTTAGGCTGCATTAGTTAGATCAACCGGAACCAAAAACACAACTGATGTACTTGTTGCATCAAAGAGTACAGAACAGTACTCTACTCTCAGCCAGTCTTGTCTCATTGTTCCAAGGTTACCACAGCGAGCAGGATGCAGTTCATGGCCATGACCTGATGGTAGAGCGGAGAATGGGAAGGGGACCTGACAAGAGCTGAGATGATAGAGCTGGATAAGAAGGACGCGGTCACCTGACACGTCTTCACCACAAAATTTCAAATGCTATTAGATTATTAATGATAATCTTAAAACTATAATTTACCTTTTATTAGTAAGTTTATTTATTTTTATTTAGCCTTGTTGTGCAAGTTCTGTGGAGCTTGTGCAGAGGCAGCAGCTTTTGCCAGAGGGGAACTGGAATCCCCTGGTTGGGCCTGGGTTCTCCTGAGGTTTTTTTTCTCGATTAGAGTTTTGGGTTCCTCGCCACCGTTTGCATACTGTTTTTTGCACTATTTGCCTGGCCGGGGGGGCTGCTTTAGAATTTAATAGAGCTGTTATAAAGTGCTCGGATGTTGCTTCTCTTCCTTTACTCCATTAATGTGTGATCTCACTGAGCCGTTAGCGTGTGTAAACTATGTCAGTGTAGCTTGGTGAACATACTGGCATGTGGAGGTTTGCAATATGGAGTCATGTTTTCAACGCTTTTTCAAAACTTTTACTAAAGCTGTGCATGTTTCTAGAATAGTAAGTCAAATTTTACATACAGCATTACTTGTGAAGGTTCATCAGATCCATGTGAGCGACTCTTTGTGTATTCACACAGAAGAAACGGGGGTAGAATCCAGGCTGTGGGTAAAAATGAACCTGCTCAAATAATACCCCCCCCAAAATACTAAAGCTGCCCATGTTTCTAGAATAATGTGTCACATTTTACATACAGCATTACTTGTGTAGGTTCATCAGATCCATGTGAGCGTACTCTTTGTGTATTCACACAGAAGAAACAGGGGGGTAGAATCCAGGCGTGTGGGTAAAAATAAACCCTTTAGTATTTTTCAATTACAAAATACTAAAGCTATTCTTGTTTAAAGCTATTGTTGTTGAGCACAAAGCTAATTCGGCTTGCCATAGTAAAGCCTAACACGCGTCACCTAAACAGAAGCCACGAACATTGCTAGTCTCATTTACGATTTGGTTCGAGAACCAGGAATCGCATTTATGATTTCTACTGCCATCTACAGGAAATTGCGCAAGTTTTCGTCCGAGTGAAGGTTTTTAACTGCCATCTACA